>NC_090271.1:270600045-270682545 GCF_040414725.1 Anabrus simplex | reverse complement strand
ACGCGAATTTTCAGTACCTCGAAGTAATTTCAATTTCCGTGCCGTCTGTTTGGCTCTTGGCGTGTATTTATTTATCTACTACTTGAAATTCGATTGCACGAATGTCCCCATTTCTCAAAGCAATCTTTACCTCCAAAGGGGCTAAAACTATTTTGTAATTTCAGTTTTGAACAACATTAACTGTGAAATAGATTATTTAAGGCTTGTGTGTCATTGTTCCTTAACGTGCTGCAGTACATCAAATCAAATCAAATAAAAATCTCATTAGTTGCAAATGAGGTGCCTACCTCGGTGGCAAATGGTACACTAAAATACATTATTGTCAAGCACAAAATTTTAAATTAACAGGAGAAGAAGACATTTTCCTATAATACAATATTATAAAATTTGCGCTAAAAATTTTTTCTATTAAATACACAGATCACCCTTAATAAATTTATATTGTTTACAAAATTATAATATCTCCTATACTTACATGGTCAACTCATATACAGTATGCGGAATTACTTCAAATGGTACTATACAACCAGTATAAGTTTAAAATGTACATTGCATTTATTTACTTATTTATTTTTTACCCAATTTGGACATAAGTAGCATAACGACCTGCTGCGTCTTAACCAGAGCCACTTTTGCCACCGCTTTTCAGAGTTCCTCAAGGGCCTTCACAGCTACCGTAACGGTGCCAGGGCCCTCAATGTCCCCACTGTACTTCACCTCTACAGGCAGTCCCCTACTTCGGCTGTCCAATCTACATAGAGCAGAGGATGGAATTAATTTATTCACACACATTTTTATTTAGAATAACCTGCACTGGTCGAATGCCCTCTAATATTTCATTTATTTTCTCTGTTGCTGTTTATTCTCTTCTTGAATATCAGTACATATTTTGGAAAAGGATCAAACAGTACCCCCTGGTAAACTGCTCCACTCCTTCACGCCCTTCCCAATGTATGAAAATTTACCCCAATCGCTTCTGCTAAAATTCCTTCTAATTTTATACTTGTGGTCAGTCTTGCCGATATAATTATTTTACAACTGAAGCCTCTCACGTATTTCTCCCCATGCTTCTTCTCCTGTATAGGCTCTATAAAATCCTATAAGTCTAGTTTTCTCCCTTCTCTTACTTAAAGTTTCCCACCCAAGTTCCTCTAACTTTTCTGATACACTAATTTTTCTCCTGAAATCCCCTGTTACAAATCTTGCTGCTTTCCTCTGCACACTATCTATTTCCTTTATTAGGCATTCTTGGTGAGGGTCCCAAACACGTTTTGCACATTCCAATAATGGACGAACCATACCTAAGTCACTTTTCTCCTTTAATTCTTTGTTGTATTCTTTAAGTAGCCTCATTATGACATGTAACGATCTATATGCTATCCCGACAATGTCATCAACATGACCCTTCCAGTGCAAAATTACTTTCAAATCTCACACCTAAGTATTTGCACTTGTCATTTTTTTGGGATAACTACCTCATCCAAAGTATATTTAAATTCAGTCTTAAAGCTCCTGTTTGTAAATGTTGTAACAGTTGATTTGCCTCCATTAACCTTCATATTATTTTCCTCAACCCATTGTTGGATACTCTCAAGATCCCTTTGTAATTCTGAACAATCCTCAATGTTATTTATTTCCCTATAAACAATTATGTCACCTGCATAAAATTTTATTATTGATGTTATATTGTCCCTTAAATCATTTGCGTATATTAAGAAAAGTAACGGACCGATTTTTCTACCTGTGCAATTCCCTTCCAAACTTTCTCTTCCTGCGATACATTATTTCCTACTTTGACTTCCTGAACCCATGAATTTAGAAATGTACTTGTCCAACGTATAACCCTCACGTCCAATCCTATTCCCTCCAATTTCTTTAATAATATTCCATGTTCCACTCTATCAAAGGCTTTGGAAATATCTATGGCTATGCAGTCTAACTGGCCTCCTGAATCCAACTGATCTGATATGTCCTGCTGAATTCCCACCAGTTGTGCCTCACATGAAAATTTCTTTCTAAATCCATACTGGTTCCTCATGAACCAATTTTTATCATCACATATCCCTCTGATGTACTTTGCTATTAAACTCTCCAGTATTTTACAAACTACACTAGTCATGCTGATTGGTTTGTAGTTCTCCGGTTTCCTTTTATGAACCTTTCCTTTATAAATTGGTATTATTATAGATTCATTCCATTCCTTTGATATTACACTATTATTTATTACATAATCAAAGAGAAATATTAAATAAAGCGCTATGTACCACCCCATTGTCTTTAATACCTCCCCAGTAATTTGATTATTTTCTGCTGCTTTTCCTGCTGAAGCAGTTGCATTTCTTTGAAAATATCTTCATTTGTGAATGAGAACCTTCTTGTTTCCCTATTTGTCTCCCCCTCTCTATCTCCTGTTTCGGTTTCCAACTCATGACAATCTTCTACTGAATCTCTGAATTCCCTACTAAATAGATTTGTTTTCTCAGTATCTGTTAAATAGTGTTCACCCCTTTCTCCCACCATTGTAGGAATTTGGATTCCTTTTCCTTTGTGATTCCTAATATATGAATACAGCTTTTTCCATTTCCCTTTGTGGTCATTACCCTCTTGAAGTATGTCATTCATATAATTCTCTTTTGCTTCCATTTTTACAACATTCAGTTCCCTCATTAGCTGTTTTCTAGTTTCTCTACTCTCCCTACCCTCTTTGATTTTCCTGTTTACTATTCTAGATTTTCTTTTTAATTTTCTTATTTCCCTTGTATAATAAACAGGGTCTGAGGTCATTTTACCCCTCTTAACAGGTACAAATCTCTTCTCTCCTTCCCAAATGATTCCTTTAAATTTAGCCCAAAGTGTATCCGCAGTACTCCCTTCACTTATCCAACAACTGAATTGTGATTTAAGGTTAAGTTCCAAATTCATCAACTTTAGATTTTCTGTACAATTTCTTGTCTTGTGTGACACTCTTATTAAGCCTTTTTGGTACCAGTCTTACATGCATTATTACAGCCTTATGGTCACCTATTCCTACAATTACCTCAGTTTTATCAACAATTTCCCTTGGTTTAACCAAGAATACATCTATCAAGTTATTGAGACGAGTCGGTTCTTTTACTACTTGTGTAAATCCCCTCTCCCAAATTAACTTATTTGCCAGTTTCTGTTCATGGGCTTCACTTGCAGCTCCATTCCATTCAACTTTCAGGCAAGTTTAGATCTCCCCCAATTATTCCCATATCATTATTATTGTTTTTATGAGTACAATCTATTATTTAAATATATTCTTATCTCTTTCCTCTCTTCCAGGCCTATATGTTCCTATAATTCCTACCTATAATTATCACAAACTAATTTTATCCGAAATATTTCATCCCTTTCTTCGGTAAACCATTCATGTGAACAATAGGTTTCCTTCACCAGAATAACACCTCCTCCCATTTTATACTCTCGGTCTCTACGACAGACTGTATACCCTTCTGTAAAAACTTCTCTCTTACCCACCCTTTCTCTCAACCACGACTTTACTCCTATCACCACATCTGTATTATAAGATTCCATCAATGTACCAAATTTTAATTGTTTATTTACTATACTCTGACCGTTTACCAAGAGCAATCTCTGACCCCCTTTCCCCCGAAAACATGACTGTTTCAATTGGGTAACATGAAATTCCGTACTTTCCTGAGTTTCATTTTCTAGTTGACTGAGCCCAGCTTGAAGTACAGCTGGCTCTTTCTACTAGTTTTCCCGGTCAGTATTATAACTCACTGGAGTAGCCGTTTTTTACAGTACATATCTTATGATTAATAAAATCTAGAACAATATTTGCAATCTCTCGTTTACCTGAATTGTTTAGATGAAGGCCATGCTTTCTGCCATAGTGTCTCTCGAAACTGCTGCATTCAATAACCAGAGTATTACGAAAATGTTTACACATTTTTACCATAGCTGTACTAACTTTGTCCACTTCAATGCTCACACACGAGTCTCTAATCAAATCATTCCTGTGGGGCACGTTCACTACAGTGTGAGTCAGCTTACTTAGTGTACATTAAAGTTAAGAAATGAAAATTTTAGCGCCGTTGTGAGCTAAGTCGTTCTTCGCGCCGATGATCACTACTGCATTACGACTTCCGATATTTCTTGCTGCCTGCTACGTGTTTTCCAGTACATTCTTGATTGGGGCCCCAGGATAGATGACGGCCAATGCTGCAATATCTTCATTGTTCAGTTCCTTCGCAATTCCCCTCGTCTGGCTATCACTAAATATAAGAATGTTCGACACTTTCACCGGTGCACTGTGTGGGATTTTAGGCCTAACTTTGCCACGTCACGTAACGGAGTTGGTGCTATACGTTTCACTGATTCCCATACGGATAAGTCCTTGTGTATCGCTTACTTCCCTCGGGGCTGAAAATCTATTTTTGGTATCAATTACAAAGTTGTCCTTATTTAACTGTACACTTTTCCTCCTAGAATCTGAAGCATATTGACACCACACGCTAGAATTCACGGAGCCACCTGTGTTCTGAGTGTTTACCGGTACCGGTACTTTCGATTCTATTAAACGTACCTTCTCTTTTAAGATCTCATTCTCCGCTTTTAACGCCTGTAAATCCTGTTGCAATAGAGAGAGAATAACAAGTACAGTACATTATCATTACCTCCATCCTCCAAGGAATGAGACGCCAGCGATTCGTTAACCGTTGTAGGCCTAGGTTTGTTACCGCTATTCAAATTGCACTCACCACAACTCACACAGGTCCAAGTATCTTCATTTTTAACAAACCAGCACTACATATAAACTCAAAATGGTACCAAATTAAACACTTTTCACACTGTATACCATTCTTAACTCGCTTCTTGTTTACACCACATTTATTCCATATTATTTCGCAAGAGAACCGGGGAGCTATCTTCACTTACATCCTTCTCTGACGCCATCTTAAACACCACCACATATTCCCATCCGACCTCGGTAAGTTTACATAGTGGCTTATCTGTCCTCTCGTGGCGCGTTGACATAGACAGTTGGAGCAGTATGAACCCTATCCTGGATCGCCACTAGACCAGGCGTTATGTGCACCGGCTTTCCTTAAATGTTAAATACAGAGTCAGTCTAATGTAAATGTTTTTTTACAGCAATAACTGTTCTTGAAGCCAATGTGGAAGAAAGGAAGCTTGAGGGTGAAAAACAGAAGAAACCAACGGATTTTTCCCAAGTTGTTAACTGAGGTGTGTTTCATGATCCTCTACTGTATGTATTCAGTCTTCAACGACTTACTATAGTAAGTGTTGTAATTAAAATGACAAAGTACTTCGAGTTAGCTTTTATATGGTTATAAATTACACTTATGGCAGTATTTGGTTATGCGCAGTCCTCAGAGTCGGGAATTCTGTATATCTCGAAATAAAGTTCAGCCCCCTCGTTGATTCGCGATATCGAGGCTCGACAGATTTATTTGTGGCAAAGTAAAATTATCTGAGATGGGTAAAGAAATTAAATAATTTTAATAGGTTAGAAAATAAATTGAGTAGATTCCAGTCAATTTTTGGCTCAGAAAGGAGATTTATTTCAGAATGTACAGAAGGGAAAGCGGAGAAGGTTTTATCAAGGTCATCTACATAAGGTACGTGTTCATTTTTATATGATGCTGTTGTAATTTTAGTAAGTAGTAATCTCAACCTATAGAAATTTGAGCCGTAGTGTTAAGCACTTGAAATACTTAAGTTGTGTGTGAAATTGTTCATAAGGATGCTGGATTTAGAATGTTAAATTAACAGTATTTCTTGTAATATATTCTTTCCATTGAATTTCTTGTTGTACTGTTTCTTGTAGTAGTTGTTTTTGTTCTTGTTGTAAACCACAGTGTAACATTTTAAAATACTTAACGTACAGTATGTGTGAATTTGTACATGACGGTGTTGTAATGTTGTAACCGTCCTGGCTTCTCCAGCCATACTAATTTATTGTACATTCCTATTACGTGATATCACTCGATATCAAGATTATCCGCCATCGGCAATTATTCATTGAGATGTTAATTTAACTTCAATGAATTGTAAATAAGAAGGCTATTGGAATCATATTATGTAGTTAGAACATCATTTATTATTATATTATGAAGGATAGGAATGTATTATGTATTGGATTTGGTTAATATGTTGAAACATAATTTGAGTCATTTCATCTCATATTTGTGTATACGGGAAAGTTATACTTGACGCTGGAAATATGGCATGAGTCATTGGGTTTAACTCATTATACAGCAACCCGCGCGAAAGGCTAGCGCAAGCTACCGACTACTTCGTCGCCACGCCTACTAGGTACTTGTGAAGAATGAAGAGAGGGAAGATATGATACCAGATCAACGAATCCGATGCTACGTTGTAAAGAGACTGGGTATAGAGCAGTTACCAAGGGAGGGGATGGCTCCTGTTTATTATCTTGCGCGGAGCAATCCTCAACACACAACTACAAATTATTCTTGAGACAGTAAGTGTTCGCTTCGAGACACAATCATTTTCGGGACAGTGAGTTGATGCTTTAAGACACAGTACGTAGCTGCTCTGATGTTGTCGGGTCAGGATGAGACGAAAAAGCATTCGGCTTGTGATACATTCTATAATTATTCTGGACGAACAACTACGTTAGTTCAAGTCCACGGTACTTGGTACAAGTCTGTATTATATCAGCAGAATAGCTAAGTTGGATTAAGATTTCTGATAACATGGAAAAAATCACAACACTGAATTTTCTCCTCATGAGATCAACGGTGATCACTTTTCACAAGCATAGGGCCAATTTCTAATTTAAAGACTAGGCAATTAGGGAGTGCTAGTCCAGACAGTCCAAACCATATCACAGAAGGAAGGAAGGATGTCCATGGAGCCAGTCTGCAAAGAGAAAAGGGGAACGAGTAACCACGGAATACAGATGACCTCAATGGAAGCTACGATTGGTGAGCCACAATTAGACAATGCAAGCAACAGTAAATTACAGTAACGTTAAATTCTTAATTCCCTCCAAGGTAAAAGGTACTTTCCCGACTCATCTCATTTTGTTTGTTTAATAAGTTAATTTGACCAGATATTGCGTTAATTTTCTTTCTCGAAGCGATACTTAATGGTTAAATATTAGAAATCCTACACCTATGATTTAAGTATAAGTCTCTATGCTATTCAATATAATTTTTTCTGTACAGTTTTGTTACAAACTGTAAAGCTGGCGTCCAAAAAATATATAGATAAATGGGAAACCATGGAATGATAACTGATATTCTATTTGCGTGGCAATTTGCGGGCAAGCCACATATAGCTTTTATTCATGTGTCCTCAGCTATTAACCTTCGTCTCCCCAAGTATGAAGCTTAGGAGAGCGAACAGTTACAATGTTAATCTAGTAGTAAGGTTAACCTATAGTATTGTAGTCCGCAGTTTTGAGCACTGGACATACTTAGGTTGTGTGTGAATTTGAATATGATGATGCTGGATTTAGAATTTTAAACTAGTAGTATTTCTTGAAATATTCTATTTCCACAGAATTAATTGCTTGTTGTAGTCTTGTTGTTGTAGATGTTGTTCTTCCGTAATTGTCTTTTAACTTCACTTTCTAGTCACACTGTTGTAAGTAGTCATTGCCGCCGACATATTTCACAATTGCGATGTATTTGTTAATAATAATCTAGATCAGCTTTGATTCATGGAAGTGAAACATGGGTGACAACAAACCGGAATCAAATATGAATTGAAGCAATAGGAACGAAGTTTTTGAGAGCTCTCGAGAGTTTCAAACTCTTAGACAGGATCCGAAGTGAGAACATTACACAGGATCTACAATTCGAAAATTCGATTCGCTTATAAGTAAAAGTGGGTTTAAGACACAGAGAGAATAGAATCCATGTGAGAGAGTCCAAGTTCTTTACCTGAAAAGTAGCATCCCGCATAGTTTTTACATGGGTCGGAATTCTCCGGCGAAAAATCAAAGTAAAGATTTTCATGAACTCAGAAAGTATTATTAATATATTAGTTCAGGTTCGAAGAATGAACGTACCAGGTGTGACTGTGATAACTAACGTAATGGGCATGAAGTCATCACAAGATGGGCGCCGAGTTAGGGCAAGATTTTGGTGGTTGAAAATCAGTAACAGCGCGGTGTAGTATAGAGTGCTGATTCTGCATGGAGACGCGTGAGATACAGTTTTATTTGTTTTTACGAGATCTGTCAGAAAACTCCAGAAAGCCAACATGAGAATGCAAATAAAAATACATGCACAACATTTTTGTCTGAACATTGAGGAATAGTTTTGACATAAGTCACAAGCATGCCCGAATAATTCACACTATTTTATTTATACATTTAATAAGAATCTAAGAAACTAACATGACGAAATATCGAGGGGAATATTAATATACTGAACTGTGTTAGAAAAAAAACCGTTTTCTGTGCAACAAATGCCTTTACCTGCAAAACAGGCTTCCAAGAATGTGTAATTATGACTTAAGGTTGACTTTAAAGCCCCTGACATAAATATCCAGAGTGTATCAGAACTATACCGACAAAAATATTAGGGATGCTATTCGTGTTAAGAGCGATGGTAAAATCGGATTGGCGGAAAACAGTTTTATTTTTGAGAAAAAATGAAAATCCACAGCCTGTTTCCAATCATTCGACCGGGTCAGGAATGGAATAAATGAATCCCCCATCTAGCGGCGAGGATAGGAAATGTGCTGGCTGCCGAAGCCTGTCGCACTCCTCTGGGGCAATGCTAAATGACTGGTAGATGTAAAGTTAATGGAGAGTGTTGCTGGAATGAAGTATGGCAGGGAAAACCGGAGTACCCGGAGAAAAACCCTGTCCCGAGAAAATGAAGTTAATTTGTTACTTCCGGGCGCAGGAGTCAAATTTACGAACTTGTCGTATTTGATATGCCAGAGAGTCAGCCGCTGCCTGTTGCTGCGGGTCAGAGGAGAGAAGAGAAGGGGGAGGAAGTGGGAAACAGAGGTAACGCTCGGTGAGAAGTACAAGTTTCTCGTTCATTTCGCACAGTCATTTTGCGGCCCCAGTGTACAGTTTGTTCTGCACAAATTGACTACTATGCAAGAGAAAATGAACGTGTACCAAGAATACAGGCACCCTTCCAGGACGTTCGCGACACACCACAAATCCTGAACAAATTCCAGTGGTCACTCTTACACCGTTGTGAACTGTGCATCAGAATAGGAGGGAGGCATATTGAACATCGACTGGAATCAAACCATCTTAAGTATTGTTTCCTTCGTTCAGTATGTCATTTAATTTACAATACTGAGAGTGAAGGAATACACAATCGTGGTGCGGCAGCGTTGCATCTTCGAGCATGTTAAATAATACTACTACCAACAAACGAGAGCAGAAACGATCTAAGTCATTCCTTGACTGACAAGTGTGTCTTAATTACCGTGTGTTCTTCTACTGTGTGTGCAGTTATGGCTGTTTAATAAACGAACTGTGGATATTGCATCTAAGAGACAAGGACAATCCTGTGCGAGTCGAACGAGGGAAGATGGGTATGCGCGCGGAGCATTATCTCTGTCTCCATAAAACGTCCCAAATTCCCCCCCCCCCTGTCCTTCCCTTCCCAGAAACACGGTAGCGGCCCATTGTGCTGCTTACGATACCTTCACTTTTCCAAATTCTCCTCCGATTAATGTCAATGGGACCCAGAATAATAGAGGTACAATATCACAAAATACATTTTCTTATATTCAATCTAAAATTTATTTTGGTGTTCCGGCTCTAAAACGATATACATGGTGTAACTATATATGTCGGAAAGCTCCGGGGATTCGATAGAGATCCTGACAACAAGCATAACATGTCCTGTAAACATGTGGTTTATTTACTTTTGTTTCCGTGTTACAGGCACCGTGGCCTGTTCGTTCTCCTGATCTCAATCCATTAGATTTCTACTTATGGCGTCATTTGAAGGATATTGTGTATGCCACACCTATTCATAACGCGGAAATGCTGCGTTAGCGAATATAGTAAGGGTGTCAGGAGATACGACAGACGCCTGGAATATGGGAACGAGTAAGACAGTCAATGATGCGGTGCATTGAGGGCTGCATTACACATTGAGCACAATGTGTAGAGAACTGTAAATAGTAAATTTCACTTTATCAACACAAATGACAACCATGCATAGTGAAGTGGTCTGTGTTATGTACACCACAAACAATGCCTGTAACATCGAAACGAAAACAAATAAACTATATGTTTACAGGACATGTTCTGCTTGTTGTCAGGTGTTCTATAGAATCCCTGGAGCTTTCCCACATATTTATTTACATTCTGTATACATCACGTATTAATGATAATTGTAAGTATTTGCTTTAAAAATTTAAAATAGCTCATGCATGAACAGTAGCCATCTTGTCTGACGGAGTTATCTCTAAGGTCTCAGCGTGATATTTCGAATATGCTAGTAGCACTTTGTAATGAAGTCGGTGGTATGATAACTGGGAAAGAGTGCAGTCATGCACTCAGTCCACCTCTTGATGTGATGAAACTAATAAAGCCATTTTTATAGGAACTTAGCGCACCCTGATGTACTGAAAAGTATCTGACAGATGGACACAAACTCCAGAAGAGAATGGAAACAATGTCATCTGGAGACAGATTCCTGCACTTCGGAGTATTTGATGCAGTGGCAATACTCTGTGAATAATGTTACAAAATGCAATGTTTGGGAAAAGCTAGAATTGTGTATTGTGTATCGAACGGTTGACACCATGCCACGATGCGACAAAGAATGCCTCCGAAATGTTGACTCAAATTCCAGAATTTAACCAACTAAGTCAGAAAACGATAGAGCTGCCAAATGAAAGCTGTTGGACCGGTTTGAAGAGGAGGAGGTTGAACCAAGTTTTTGCATACCGAAAAAAGAATGATCTCATTTTGGATCCGTAATGACAGTTATGTTATGTAAGTTGAAAAACTAGTATACTTCTTCCACCTAGTCAATGCATACAAGTTTATTTACGAATCAAAATTGTAAAACTACAGTACATGTTTTGGCCTCATTAGGCCATCTTCAGGTATCTTGAAATAACTTCAACTTAAAATAAAGTGTTGGAAATTGCAAACCATGAGTACAATTTACATTGGGCAGGCCTTCAGTCTGAGCAGCGGTCGCTGGGTACGCCATGGCCCTTCGGGACAGTTGCGCTATGGGGGTAGGTCTATTTTGACTTTCTAACTATGGAAGCTGTTTTTTCATTAAGTTTACCTCTGTATAATTTAATGTACCTTTTCTTAGCTTCTACTTCATGTAGGAGCTTGAAACTTTCACAGTTTGTTTATTCAAGTGTTCGACATGCACTATGGGACTCTAACTCCTTGATTTCATATTTCTGGACACCTTAATTAAAATTACTTTCTGTAAACAGTATATATTACTTTGATACTTTAAAAGTACTTATTAAAAGTGAGGCACTATGTTAATTATATACGCTTCAGTATTTAGTACTATTGGATATTTATTTTGAACTTACAGGCCTTCGCCCATTACAATACTCGAATTCATACAACCAAGCAAGAACAGAATATTAATCTCGATGATATTATTAATAATTAGAGTTGAACTGTAAACAAAATGGCACGCTGTCAACTCACAACTGGAGAGCCGCTTAGCCCTAAAGAACTGTGAACTATTCTTACCAGGAAATGTGAGACTTCTTACGAGACAGTATGGATTTGGAAGTAATGGAGAAATTACCGGCAAACGTGAGGCTTCCCAAGTGCCTAAATATGCACTATTAGGGATTATAGTAAAATAAAAACTGCACATACCCGAAGTTCTCACTTCTGGGTAAGGTCTGGTGCAAACTAGATACTGAGGAATGTGACATCTGCTAAGGCTACTTAACACACCAGTTATATACGCTTCAGTAGCTAGTCAAAGTATAAATCTTAACCTTTTCCATCCCACACCCGAGTTAACTCGGATGTCAACATGTCTCCTGCTGTCCCAAACACCAGTCAATTCGAATTTAAAGCAATGCGCTCGTATTCACTTGCGGGTTCAGTCCAACGCTGTTGACATGTTTTGTTCAGACGACGGACGATTCATAAATCGCCTCACCGTTTTTTGACGATAATTATGTGCATTGTGTTTTTCCTTCACAGCTGTCTTCTGAGATGGGTGCACGGGAGTGTAAAGAAAGCATAACGAAAGATTATATTTTAGAAATTTTGGACAGTGATGATGAGTCTGATTTTTTATGAATGTAGTGGAGATGCTTCAGTGAAACAAGCTGTCGACATTTATCACGCCAAGTTCTTTCAAGTTTTGGGAAAAGTGTTGGGAGAAAACTATTACTAATACTGTCGTTCCATTACTTTTCAGTAGCTGTGCAAATACAAAGTATTTATGGCCTATAAAAACCACTGTCGAAACGTCCAGAAAAATCTGGTATGGGGCATGCATAAGGCTGAAAGAAATTTGGGAGTGAAAAGGCTAAACACATAAAAATTTATGTATCTGTTATGGGTAGTTTTTGAGAAAAAGTACATGAAACCTTGATCAATTATTATTGTAGTTGTACCGGAAGGTACACCTCTACGCCGCACATTTAAATCTTGCGCCAATTAGAACTCCTCTACAAGAGAAACACTGAACTAGGAACTAGACCGACTTAAACTTGTCCTCAGAAGATGTTACTACCGTAATTTTGTGATTATGAAGTTGCAGTACTGTGTGAATTTCAACTTGTTCTGTTTTCCATTGATCAAGAAGTGTGGACATTCTCTCATAGATGTCACTACACAAACTACGATTATGCCCCCTGGTGCGAAGTGAAAGAACCGTTTTTGAAGAAATGTTGTATTCATAAGTTTTTTCTTTACTAAATTTTGTTCATTCATTTTTGGGTTGGCAATATTGATCTCTTCTTTCCGCCTGTTTTGAATTCAGCCAATCTCTAATTTCTGTAATTAATTTCTAACCAATCACGGGTTTCTCCTTCGATTTTGTGTGTAACCTTGTATCCGCCAATAAAGTAAGAGGGTGTGGCTTGATTATTCATGAAAGGTCTCGAACTTTCTCCGACGGTTTATAAACTGCGAATTTTCATGTCTCTTGGCCGCTTGATCAACATCTAACTAAGTGTGTGTATGTGGAGGTGTCTCATACAGGCAGCAGGTCTTCAGCAAGGTAATTGCCGTTTGCCGTTTAACATCATTGTTTCTTGCTAGCTCAGCAGTTTAACCCGCGGGAAAGGTCCGAAACTTTTACTATGTAAGCTACTTTCCTAAAAATGAAATTTTCTGCCGGCTTATGTAAAACTTCATAAAGTCTGTAACCGTAAATCGGGGATAGAGAGTGATTTACACTCTCGAGCTCCCCTTCATTTTGGTTTGAGGTGACTACGTTTTAGTAACTGATTTTCTTATCTTCCTTAATGTTTTAAATTCCTTTCTTATACGGGTCACCTCCATAGTTTGGGATTACCCCCTGTTTCTAAGGTCTAAGCGCCTTTTAGATTTTAAGAATGCATGTTTAGGAGTGCAAATACTCGCCTCCATTCTATTTGGTTTACGGATCATTTACTTAACCATTATTCGTGTTCCATGAAGGCCCAGTAGGTTGGGTACAAGATACCCCTGTTTCATTTTTTCCAAGTTGAGCCTTGACGGCAATGAACTGTAAGGTTTTGATATTGCCTTGGATAGGCTTGAAAAACTGAGAGCATGTCAGCTCTTTTCAGATGTTGTAATAGTGCCTCTGGGAGGCCTGAATTTGTCTTTGTTGGAGCTAGTGCTCCATGTATTGGGGATTTTCTGCCCTTGCGTTAAAATTTGTGCTCTGGTAAAATTGAGCTAGGAGCTCTAAATTGTAAAACTTGGGGCTTGTAGCCGAAGAGTGTTAAAATCATTAAAATTGGGATCGTTCTTGTCTTGCTTGTCATTGTACCTAATATACTGTTGTGTTCACCTAGTGAAGGATTGTTAAGTTTGAAGTTCTAAAAAAAGATCAAAAAATATAACCTTTGTTACAGTTTTAAATTAACTTTGATTTGGCAGTTAGACCCATTCACCCCGGCACCTTCTTTCACCTCTGCGTTCCATATATACCCCGGAACAGTAGGGAGAGAGCATCCCAGGTCCCCTTAATAAAATATGGTTGCCTAGTTGTAATTCCTCTTAAAACAATAATCATCTACATATTGTGCAGATTACCACGCATTTTTATCCTCAATGCCAATTATCCGTGACTATAACGCGACTAATTTTTTGAGAAAAATTACGCCCTTCAACTCACTGAAACATTTGAATATTCTTTAAAAACCTAATACCGTGTCTGCGCAAACTGTGATCGTGAACAGGGCACTCAATTTCATTTCCTACTTCATTTCCCAGTGTTTGCGAACTGTCTCAAAGTGATATGTCAACAGCGAAGAGAAAGTTTGGAACGTTAATTAAATGAACGTTAATTAAGTCCTTCCGTCCTAAATTCGTGGTATTTACTTCTCCACGTTATGTTATCATATAGCCCGCACTACACAAAGTTTCAAACCTACTTGCATGGAATGGTAAATGTAATTATGTTGACCGAAATCAATAACAGAAATGTTGGCCTTATTGCTCCGTCTTCTGTTCGGTTGTAGAGGACTTTCACGTTGATCTGATACATCTAAGGGAATTTATATTAATGATCTGTAGAGTATTTGTGACAGTTACGCATACTCTTCCAAACCGGTTGTCCTTTCCTACGCCAGCCCATGGCAAACAATGAACGTCTTCTGAAATACCGACTCACGATTTTCTTTCAAAACAGAGAATTAACTGTGATAAATAAATGTGATTGCAGAAATGGGTTCCGTTCTACCTAGAAGGGTACAGTGTCTTTAATATACGAGTATAACTCACTTACTGCTTCTGGTACGAAATTTGTACTGCACGGGGAAGCTTATGTCAGTATATACACTGACTGACAGAGCAAATGCAACACCAAGAAGGAGTGGTCAGAACTTTATGCCAATTGCAGGGTAGACTGACGTCACTGAGGTATGCTCATGATGTGAAATGCGCCGCTGTGCTGCGCACGTAGCGAACGATAAATGGGACACGGCGTTGGCGAATGGCCCACTTCGTACCGTGATTTCTCAGCCGATAGTCATTGTAGAACGTGTTGTCGTGTGCCACAGGATACGTGTATAGCTAAGAATGCCAGGCCGCCGTCAACGGAGGCATTTCCAGCAGACAGACGACTTTACGAGGGGTATGGTGATCGGGCTGAGAAGGGCAGGTTGGTCGCTTCGTCAAATCGCAGCCGATACCCATAGGGATGTGTCCACGGTGCAGCGCCTGTGGCGAAGATGGTTGGCGCAGGGACATGTGGCACGTGCGAGGGGTCCAGGCGCAGCCCGAGTGACGTCAGCACGCGAGGATCGGCGCATCCGCCGCCAAGCGATGGCAGCCCCGCACGCCACGTCAACCGCCATTCTTCAGCATGTGCAAGACACCCTGGCTGTTCCAATATCGACCAGAACAATTTCCCGTCGATTGGTTGAAGGGGGCCTGCACTCCCGGCGTCCGCTCAGAAGACTACCATTGACTCCACAGCATAGACGTGCACGCCTGGCATGGTGCCGGGCTAGAGCGACTTGGATGAGGGAATGGCGGAACGTCGTGTTCTCCGATGAGTCACGCTTCTGTTCTGTCAGTGATAGTCACCGCAGACGAGTGTGGCGTCGGCGTGGAGAAAGGTCAAATCCGGCAGTAACTGTGGAGCGCCCTACTGCTAGACAACGCGGCATCATGGTTTGGGGCGCTATTGCGTATGATTCCACGTCACCTCTAGTGCGTATTCAAGGCACGTTAAATGCCCACCGCTACGTGCAGCATGTGCTGCTGCCGGTGGCACTCCCGTACCTTCAGGGGCTGCCCAATGCTCTGTTTCAGCAGGATAATGCCCGCCCACACACTGCTCGCATCTCCCAACAGGCTCTACGAGGTGTACAGATGCTTCCGTGGCCAGCGTACTCTCCGGATCTCTCACCAATCGAACACGTGTGGGATCTCATTGGACGCCGTTTGCAAACTCTGCCCCAGCCTCGTACGGACGAGCAACTGTGGCAAATGGTTGACAGAGAATGGAGAACCATCCCTCAGGACACCATCCGCACTCTTATTGACTCTGTACCTCGACGTGTTTCTGCGTGCATCGCCGCTCGCGGTGGTCCTACATCCTACTGAGCCGATGCCGTGCGCATTGTGTAACCTGCATATCGGTTTGAAATAAACATCAATTATTCGTCCGTGCCGTCTCTGTTTTTTCCCCAACTTTCATCCCTTTCGAACCACTCCTTCTTGGTGTTGCATTTGTTCTGTCAGTCAGTGTACACAGTATACATAAAAATGATGTAAGATGCCATGTACGATGTGGCTAAGAAAAATTTCATTCGTGGCCGCTTGCACACAGTACACATACTAGGAGACCAATTACAGACTTGCCTATTTATTGCCATGTTAGATAGTCTGGTCCCATCGCAATAAAGTAGCACAGTGGTTTCTTTACAATTTAAGGTGTAAACACTTTTACATAATTGGTATACGGTATATGCAAGATCATCGTGTACAGCACTTGTTCTCCATCGCATTACATAAGAAGTGTGTTGATAATCGTAAATCTATTCACTAGTACGAGTATAATATTTTGACAACACTGTGATCATTACTAGACAATGCCTGCCAATCAAGAATTGTATAAGGAAGAACTGCTGCCGCAGGAGATAGGAAAGCTATAACCTATGTATTGGCCAGTGAATTGTGAACTATCTCCCATGGCAGAAGACCAAACAAAGCGGAACAAAAATATGAGCCTATTTTATTAACAAATAATTGTCTAAGTAACTTAAATTTCGTATTACAGATGTGTTGTGATAGATCTTACACACATGTATGTCACATCATTATTTACGTTGATTATAACCTTCGGGTTGTATTACTGAAACGAGTGTATAATGAACCGTATGTAGAACTCGGAAGGAGTGAGAAAAAGTTCTCGGAAGGGCACAAAAACGGACTAATATCTAAATATGAACTCCTCCGAAGGAAGGTAGTGTCTGTCCACAATATTAAAATTGTTGAATGTTTCTTTCCAGCATGGCCTTTGTCTCGAAAAATCTGCCACTGATGTAGTTATTCATGAATAAAATTATGAATACGTTATTTACTCACTCGACAACACTCTCCGTTACTCAGAACCACAAGGTTCACTACCAATTTCACTAACTTCGCCATTTCTTCACCTGCTGACAGAATAGATATGTACAGATGTTTTGAAGATATCTGTAGCCGCTTATGCCTTAAATTTACACTCTTAAATCTTACACCAAAAATGTAAATAATGTACCTACGGAAATATTAGGTAAGTAAAATATTAAGAATTAATTGTGGTACGTGATACGTGTTTTAAACTAAGAAATAATACAACGCCTTGGCTTTACTGTGGATATGTCATCTCCGTACAGGCCATACGGGCCCTTAGATAGTTTGAAGATAAGCGCTTCCACTACTCGCAACCTCGGCACTTGGTGGAGCAGAGTGGTTGGCGCTACGCCCGGCAATGTTTGCCTCCAGGAATTAACCTAGTGCTAACTTTTGGTGTAGGCTGACTGACTGTCAGGACCTTGTGCACCTTCGAAAGTGGAAGTATAGTTTCTTAAACGTTTCGACTTCCTGACGGGGAACTGAACACGCTTCCTCCCGGGTGAACCGAGTATGCCTTTACCACCTTGACCTAGCAGCCCCTAGAGTGAAGAATAATACAAAATACACAAATGAAGCAAGGAAACCCATTAAATCTTTAGTAAACAATGAAAATTCAACTGACTACAAACTTGTAAAATATCATAACTCCATTGCTACGAGAATACAATTGACGCAGCCCACGGCCATTAGAAACTCAAATAAATTAAAAACCAATCCCCAATTGACGTTTTTAAATGCAGAAAATAAAACGTAGAGAACCCGTAGAAAACTAAATATTCACTCCATCACCTACTACGAATGTACATAAAGTATTTCAAAAGGCTGATTGCAAAAATAACTCCAACAATTTATGTTTACAAATAATGTTTTTATCTTTCTGGACTCTGATAAAATTTTGGAAAAGGTTTCCAAATATACAAGTTTCTCTCCAAAAGCAATAGAACTGACCTAATTTTGGCCATTGCGGTTATCAGCCATACAGTCCCTATAGTAGTAGCAAGGCACGACATAGGGTGTCATATCACCTTGATAGACCTGTAACCACGGCGAGACCCATGGATGTGATGGTAAGAACCAATCGCGGCGTCCAGGCACCATGATCATACGTCATTTCACTTAACCATGAAACACAAGACCCAGTATTTACGTGCCTTGAAGGTGAAAATGACTAGGAAAATAATTCTGACTCACTGATTAAGCTTACAGGAAGAGGATGCACTACTGTGGATTGTTCAAGTTGTATTGTATTGTACTTATTCTTGAACTTAACAGGCGTTCAGCCGCAAATACATGTTCACAATAAAAAACTTACAGAAACAGGAAAAAGGAACAAAAAAGCAACAACACGAGACTCTTAGGCCATGCCATGAGGTACATCAGATACTCCGGAAACGTGACACTCCCTAGGGAGGATCACCACAGCAGTCATCCTCAGTCCCTACATGCCACGTCCATCGAACCCGCTGGATATAAAATAAACAAAACTAACGTACTACTACTACTGCTGTCCGGCCATGTCATCATCCCTGGTGAGAAAAAGACCGCCCTCCCATTGATGACAAGACCGGCCCTATCCGTTGGGACCGTAATACGCCCCCTACCATCCCTAGCAGATAACAGCGCAGCTTTCTCACCATTCCATTAGCGGCCGACCTTGTGAGGCTGTAACCACCTACTCTTCCGGAAATGTCCTGCTCTCCCTTACCCACTACTCCTGACTGTTCGTCCATCTCTTTCAGCTTCGCCACTGGGTGCTCCCTAACCCATCTCTCACTCGTCACCACTAGTCCCTGACCTCTTATGCGGGCTTTTAGCCCTTGCTGCCTCGCTCTACAAAGATGTCCATTCAGAATATTCATGTTTTCCACACCTTCTTTTCCCATGACGCTCCTCACCCATACTTTCTGACCCTGCAAGTTACTGCCGTTTCTTAGCCCAATTTCTGCCATTAGGGTAGAGAAAAACTGTACCCTAATTGGTCTTCGTCCTTTCGCTTTGCCCACTCTCTCCACATCGTCTATGTCCACTTCACTGAAATTTATCTTCATCCTATCCCGTATGACCTCTACCACCTTATAGATAAATCAATCTTTCCTTCCTTCTCACCTTCTTCCACAACATATATAAATATGGCTGTCTTAATTCTCCCCTGCCTGCACCCCTCTGCTTCCTTCTTCATCATCATCACCTCCTCTTCTAGATGTTTCACCTTCCCTCTTAATAACTCTATTTCTTTCTCATTGTTGCACGCTCTACCGTTCGATTCCTCAATCTTCGTTCCTAACCGTTTCTTCATGTTACCTATCTCCTTTCTCTGCTCTTCCATCATGTCCTTTATTTCTTGCACCTTATCCCATTGACAAAGTTCTTGTATCACTTCCTTCACTACCACCTTCATCATCATTAGTCGTTGTGTTCATTACTGAGCGTCGTGACCTCATAACTCTATCATCTCCGTGTTGCAATCTTGACAAGATGTCTCCATCCCGAATTTGCCACTTGTATTTGGACCTGGGTTTAATTTCCCCCACCCCCACCCCAATGATCAGAAGCACAGCTAACACTGCTGCTACCAGCACCGCTTCACCCCATTTCACCTCCTCTTTTCTTATTGCCAGTCCGTTCTTGGCCTCCTTCCTCTGCTTCAGCTGCCATCTCCCAATCGCGGCCCGGTACTGCTCGATACCAATCATGTTCCCGGCACGCACTGTACAACGCAACCTCGCTCCTCGCTCGCTCAAGCAAGACTGTCGGATTTTTCAAGTTATTACCTTGCCTCGATTGCATAACTGGATGTTATACCAACGAAAGTTAGGGTATACATTTCTGATATTTGTTGAATAAGTAGCTTTGGCAAGTTTCAGTTTCATGCCACCTGTATAAATCAGAGAAAAATTACCTAAGTTTACTCTTATCCTGCACGTTAGCAATAGGTCCTTGTATAACTCAGATCATATAGTCGAAGTACTCTTACCCTTCGAGCACCGCCTTAACCAAGTTAGTCACTCGTAAAACGTTTGAAAGGGGAACAGCTTTTCACGGTACATTTTCGTGTTTGTTGTTCCAATAATGAAACGTTGATGTCTGAAGGTAATTTAAAACATTTTTCAACTCATCACAATTATCCTCCTGACTAAAGAAATGCATATTCATTAAATATTATATTCCAAAAGAATCACAATTTCAAAGATAAAAGTTAAGGGATAAAGACTTACCTTTTCAATGAGCGTATGCTGTTCTCAAGGTGGGAAAACTAATAAAGGAGAGTTCAGAGCTTCATTGTTGCAAATATTAACCATTTGTATTATATACCTACAGAATAGCTAACATAAAACTGTAAGAGGCTAAATTACTCCAAAAATTATAATCACAAAGAAAAACTATTTAACAGGCGTTCCAATAATAGTATGACTGGCTCGAATAGATTTGAAAATATTATATTTTAATAAAACAGGTTCACAAGTTCTGCTACTTAGGAGCAGTTATTACCGATGACAACAGATGCACTGTGGAAATAAAAAGAAGAATTTCCCTGAGTAAGAAAGCCTTTGAGGAGAAGAAGCAGCTTTTAATTAATAAATCCTTAGATAATGAACAAAGGAAATTGTTTATCAAAACGTTCATTTGGAGTGTGGACGTGAAACGACTAGAGGCAGTGGAAATGTGGCTATGGAGGAAGATGACAAGAACTAGCCGGATTGATAAGAAACATAATGAAGCAGTGCTTAGAGAAATAAACACCCAGGGACATTTAATAACAACGATAAAAAGGAGAAAAGAGTCAGTTTTTGGTCACATTCTCCGGCATAATGACTTCATAAAGAACTTGTTCGAGAGAGATGAAAAGGATCACAGATAGAAGAGATAAATGGTTGCAGCGACAAGGCACAGCCTTTAGATAATGATGATGATGCTAGTAGGGATATAATCTCCTTCAGCATATCCCGTTTCACGTCGACAATGTTCATATTGGTTTTTCTTTACTTTTTAATCCACACCTCGGTGACACACATCATGTCCTCAACTTCGCGTTACAGAATCGAATTAATTGCAGACAAAATACATGAACACCGCTACATTCATATAAAATCTTTACAAATACGTGATTGGTTCTTTAACTCAATGGACTTCAGATAAAATGGAGAATTCATCTGAATAGGTATTGTACATTTTATAAAAAGTATACTTGAATGACTTGATGACATAAACTCCCCTTCAACAACTTTCTCCTCTCCTTTCCAATGTATATATAGAACAAGTGGTGAAGAAATCAAAGAGGAATTTCGAATGGGAATCACAATCCAAGGAGAGGAAATTAAAACTCTGAGATTTGCCGATTATACTGTCATTTTCTCTCAGTCTGCAGAAGTTCTGCGGAAATAGCTGAACTGTATGGACGGTGTTTTGGGGAAAGAGTCCAAGATGAAAATAAATAAATCCAAAACAAATGTAATGGAGTGCAGTCAAAATAAGTCAGGTGTTGCAACAAATATTAGATTAGGAATTGGTGTTAAAGAAGGCAGATGAATATTGCTACTAGAGTGGTAGAATAACTAATGGTGGCAGAAGTCAGGGGGGACAAAAAATGCAGACTAGCGTACGCAAGGAAGGCCTTTCTGAAGAAAAGAAATTTGATCTCTTCAAACTCTGATTTAGAAATAATTAGAAAGTTGTTTCTTAAGACTTTCGTCTGGAGCATGACATTGTATGGAAGTGAAATATGGACGATAAGTTGTCAGAAAGAAAGGGAATATAAGCTTTTGAAATGTGCTGTTACAGAAGTATACTGAAGGTGAGGTGGGCAGACCGAATCACGAATGGAGAGATACTGATTCGAATTGGTGAGGGGAGAACGATTTGGTGAAATTTAATGAGAAGAAGTGATAGAATGATAGAACATATATTAAGACTCCCAGGACTTGATAAGTTGCTTTTTGACGGAATTTTAGTTGGTACAAATTGTGTGGGTAATCTAAGGTATGAACATGGCAAACAGATTAGAGAAAATTAAGGATATAGTAGTCACGTAGGTAGAAATAAAAAGGTTAGCACAGGATAGGGTGGGATGGAAGGCTGCATCAAACCAGTCTATGGACTGATGACTCAAACAACGACAACGACTTCAACTACGAAGAAAAGTTGCACTTATGCGTACCTAGAGTCGAAACAGTGTTTATGATCTAAATTCATTGCGCAACAACTCACTCTTCCAGGCATCCTAATTTTCCTCAACTACTAGTCAAAGCTAGTGAGAACAGTATTTAAATGAAACCCGACGTACAAGTGTATTATCGGCACACTTTTTCTGGATAGATTTGTGTACGGTGGTGAGGAGTAAGGAGTGAGCTTTCCCGGTTCCGGTAGTACTGCCAACTGAATGGAAATGAAATCCGAACTGAATCGATAATATGATAGATCGATATTTAGTTTCTAAACCGTTAGTATCTTAAGCCAATAACTGTGTCACACGCATTTAGGCCTTATATAACATTATATAACATTTCTCGAGGCGAAACTTGTACCTAGCATGAATTTTATAGTTTGGCTTTGCTGTGTAAACAACAACGGTACTAGTACGTAAAGTGTACGCCAGATGCCGCACAGCGATGCATACACGATTCATAGTTTATGTTTCAAAGGTTTCCAGTTCGAATCTCGAAGATTGCCGAGGTCTACCGATTCTGCACTAAGGTGTTAATCTATCCAGAAAAAGTGTGCCGACAATACACGACCGTTATAGTGGACGTTCCATTTATCCGCTCTAAGACATTCAGCTATTCAAGCATTTTTGATATGTACTATGGCGGTTTAAGCTCTGACGTAATTCTCTTTGATGTGCGTATTGTCTTACTGAGACAGAGGAGAGGAAGTTTGTTCAACTTTGTGTCAAGTTATTCCACATCCACTTAACGAAATAAACTCAAAACAACGAAATCATTAGAACACAGTGCTCAAACAAAATTAACAACAATTGTCTTTATATAATGCCTCAAACTGAGGGGAGAGAACTAGCAATCTACTTCACAAAGTAGAAATTAAATGAAAATCTATTAAGATTTCGTTTCTGGAATATCGCATTCATGAAACTAGATTTTTTTAATTATTTGGTACCTTTCTCTCACGGAAACTTGAGACTGTGTAATCAAAATGGATTCTATCCCCTCGCTTGATTATTCTGCATTGAAACTCATTAACGTACTGTCGTCTTCTTCGTTTCTCCTATTCGAATGCTCTCAATTATTAAAATATCGAATTAAACTTCTGCTTCTCGTCATGGAAATCCCCGCGGTTCATGGCATGGCGTGAGGAATTGTAAGGATTAACAAAGTTATTTAAGATTTATTCTTCCCTCTTCCAAAAGCAGCCATCAGGATTTCCTTACATTTTACTCTGGAGTCATGTAACGAGCCAGGTGTAGGTATAGATATGCAAAGTGAACTGTGTATTTCCTTTTCTTGTGATAACTTATACTTAAGGGGGGGAAGGGGAATGAAACGAAGCGGACTAAATGCCACATCCGTAATTGAGCGGTTCGTTTCTCGTTCAGTACGACGGCTGTATTATAGACTGAGTGTAGGAACGGGTTTCACTATGATGCGGGAGGATCCGCGTGGTATGAGTAGCAGTGGACCTAGTGAAAGGAAAAGCAAAGTGATACGGCTAGATCACACTTACCACGTGGTTCTGATCAGCAGTCGCCTTGTCAAGACAGCTTCCCTGTGGGTGAGAGGCGGTAGAATAACACCCACACTGCTTGTCGTAAGAAACGACTAGAATTGGCCTCAGCGACTCTTAACTTGGGGATGTGGATTGGTGATCACGGGACCCTTAGCTGATTCCTTTAGTTGCTTCTACTTGTGCCCAACTCCTCATTTTCATCTACCCTATCCGTCCTCCATTGGTCAATTATTGTTCTTTTCCGATCCCGAAGATATTAGAGCATTCGGGGTCTAGGAAGTCTTTAATATACACGCGCTTCTTTGGCCGAAACCCTCATTTTTCGAGGTGTCAGGTTCCTTCTATGTTCCTTCTGATCAGTGTTAATAGAGGATGGTTGGCCACTTGTACATCCTCTTAGAACATTAATCACCGAGCCCAATAGCGTCAGTCGCTTAAGTGCGGCCAGTATCCAGTATTCGGGAGATAGTAGGTTCGAATCCCACTATCGGCAGCCCTGAAGATGGCTTTCCGTGGTTTCCCATTTTCACACCAGGCAAATGCTGGGACTGTACCTTAATTAAGGCCACGGACGCTTACTTTCATTCCTAGCCCTCTCCTGTCCCATCGTCGCCATAAGACCTATCTGTGTCGGTGTGTCGTAAAGCAAAAAAAAAAAAAAAGAAGAACATTAATCGCCACGATCATCTTGACAAGACAAGGGCCTAAACCGGCTATTGCGTTATGAACTTGTTTGTTTCGTTTAGTGGACAGAATAAATGATGCACCTAAGGAACGTCCGATAGAATTTTGACCGCAGGTGTAACTAATACATCTGTTCCTATATCCTAATGGATACTTTATTTCCACCTGTATTTTGGCACAAACTACGTTAAAATGACAATCAATGAATCAATCAATCAATCAATCAATCAATCAATCAATCAATCAATCAATCAATCAATCAATCAATCAATCAATCAATCAATCAATCAATCAATCAATCAATCAATCAATCAATCAATCAATCAATCAATCAATCAATCAATCAATCAATCAATCAATCAATCAATCAATCAATCAATCAATCAATCAATCGATCAATCAATCAATCAATCAATCAGTGATCAGCATTTAAGGCGGCCGCCTAGGTGGCAGATTCCCCATCTATTGTTTTCCTCATTTTTACATTTAATTGTTAACCCAGCTTTTTCTTAAATATTTTCAACAAAGTTTGAAATTTATCTAACATTTCCCTTAATAATGTATGCCAATCCCTTACTCCTCGTCCTATAAATGAATATTTGCCCCAATCTGTCCTCTTCAATTCCAACTTCATCTTCATATTATGATCTTCCCCACTTTTAAATGCTAAGATCAAGATTAATCTTCTACCTATGGTATTCCGCGCCACCTCACCACTGACAACTCGAAACGTACCACATAGTCGAGCATTTCGTCTCCTTACTCTCAAGTCTTCCCAGCCCATAGTTTGCAACATTTCAGTAACACTACTTCTTTGTCGGAAATCAATCAGAGCAAATCGTTTGAATTTTTTCTAGTTCTCGTATCAGGCAGTCCTAGTGAGGCTCTCATACACTGGAGCCATACTATAACTGTGGTCTTACCAGAGACTTATACAACCTCTCGTTTACATCCTTACTACAACCACTAAATACCCTTTCCTTAACATCCAAACTTTAGTTATAACCTACATTTAACGTGATATTCGAGTTAGAAAACAGCAAAAGTGACGAAATGCATTGTGTTTTTCTAATATCTTACTAACTGTCAAGTATTGTAGATGAGGAAGATGAAATTTTATGAAATGTATGATAAAATACTCTGGCATTGAATTGGCTTTCACTCTGCTGTTTACGAACATGAATATTTAAAAAGTTCGAAACGCGTGACGATTAAGCCCTACCAGGACCTTGGTGTGCCATGTCGACTGCTGCCCACCCAGATGGCCTGAAGATAATGGAGTTACCTGTGGTCAACCTGACCACATCTTCAACCATATCACTTGATTTTCTTGACCGAAGCCTTGCCTCTCCTGTCGGTCAGTGAACTGAGACTGAGTGAACGCCAGACTGAAAATTGGTGAACTGGTCAGGAATCGAATGAGGACCTTGGACTAAGAGACGGAGACACTAGCCCTACACTACAAGGCAAGCTATGTTCTTTGTATAATACTGAGTAAATTCCAGAATGTCCAGAAACTGGAAGAAACCAGTTTTGTCAGCCAGAATCGAACTCAAATCATTAGACTGAGAACCCGATGTGGTACCTGTTACATTCTCTTCCAGTTCACCTTTCCTGTGCATAAAGCTTTGTAACAACCAACGCATAAATTGAAAAAATTACAGTTTCAATTTTTCCTTAATTACAGTTTTTTTTTAAATTTACATAGACTTGTACAGTCGTCTGACAAGTGAGCAAAATTGACTCTCTGGATACATGGATTAATTTATGCGTTTAGCCCCCAAAACGCTGGTTGAATCTTGAACCGTACAAATGATTTTTCCTGCTTCAGTATCAATTTGTACACCCAGAATTCGGTTACTGGTACTTCTGACCACAAATAGGAGTTCAATAATAGGAGTTGAATCACGGCTGAGAAATGATACAACAGATGTAGAAATTTCGCACGGAACTGACGTGAGGGAGGAATTTGTAAGCTACGAAAGAGTTAATGATGAGAAACATGAAATTCCAGGCGTAAGTCTTATCTCTAAAGAAAATGGGCAAATTGATATCTCTGGTGTGTACAGACCCGGAAAGGGTAGCGCAGACGCTGACCACTAAATACTCTCACAAACATGTTAAAAGATCTTTACCCTTTCTTAACTACTCGTTATTCTGATTATCCCAATGAAAATCATTCCTAATGTTAACACTTAGGTACTTACATTGTTCCATAAAGTACACCCCATCAACACAATAATTAAAACTGAGAGAGGACTTTTCCTCTTGACTTTTCACCCCATTTATATTGATACCATTGTCTGCTGACCATCTTACTACATTGTTTAAGTCCTCTTGCAATCGTTCACAATCCTGCAAATCATTATTTCCTACTGAAGTCTTAATCTAACTTACGGCTGTGACTGCATAAAAGTTGCTAAGTATGTTTGGAATAACATTGCACTGAATCATAAGCGATGTCTGCAGTTATTCATCTGACACCTAAGTTACTAGGATTGCAAGGTATAGAGACAATTTTTAATTAAAATTCTCCATATCCTGCTCATTCCTTTTCAAGGAACATTCATATTTCTAGGTGCCAAAACTGCACTCGATTTTCCCATTACGTTGAGTCTTGCTGTAATGGAGGTCTTTATATATTTGGCACACTGTATTCTGGGTGGCAGTATCGTATTATATTCCTCTGCTTTTAATTCCCGAATACCTTACATTGCAAAGGGGCGGGAATCACAATTTCCATATTCCCGTTGGTCGCTGAAGTTTAATGCTGCGTGAGAATAGAGACAGCAGACGAGCAAAGCTAAGGCTTCTCGTCTTCGTCCCCATTGTTTGCTCACATAATGGCTCAGTCGACCTCCCAACATAATATGCATACGATTATTCCTAATATATTCTGTTTTTAATTCCTTTTTATACTATAGTAGAGGTGAATTTCAAGAAACTTGTGATTTGGGTTTCATACAGAAGTGTATTAAGTTATTTCGTACCTTTCATTAGATTCATACTGAGTTCAGATGATGCACGAGCTGGGTCTAGTACAGGAATAAGTCAAAAAAGAATATTTTTGCCATATGTTAAACTAGCAATTGTTTTCAGGAAATATAACTAGAATATCAGCTCCTCGTAAAGGGAATCAGAAAAGGAAGTGTTATGACCATTCAAAGAAATGGGGCTCTATTTGTCTCTATTTAATTGTGCGACCGTACAAGATATAAGATTTTTATCTTTTATTTTTTATTTTTTGTTTCTGCTGCCAAGAAGATAACATTCTGCGTGTCCTTAAAAGACTTAAATACCAGTTATACATGTGGATTGTTCCAAGTACTCTGAATCTTTGCCAGCTTATAAAGTGAAAATCCACAGTCTGTTTCCAGTTGTTCGACCAGGTCGGGAATGTAATGAATGAATGTCCCATCTAGCGGCGAGGATAGGAAATGTGCCGGCTGCGGAATCCTGTGGCACTCCTCTGGGGCAATTCTTAATGACTGACAGATGAAATGAAACGATTTTGGAGAGTGTTGCTGGAATGAATGATGACAGTAAAAACAGAAGTACCCGGAGGAAACCCTGACCTGCCTCCGCTTGCACCAGCACAAATCTCACGTTGTGTGACCGGGATTTGAACCACACAGCCTCGCGGTGAGCTTCCGGCGCGCTGCCACCTGAGACATTCAGGCTCCCTTTGCCAGCAGATAATGAGAGTTTATTAACATTTCTACACAGTGTTGACTTTTTGAATCAATTTTAGTATGAATTCAAGCACTCACAGTGCTGTTGAAAGTGTTGGTCCTGAATTTCAAGAAGCCCTAAAATTAAATGAAGAAATGGTGCTCCGAGCACAAGCACAACACGACATTTGAAAGACGGAAATGACGGTGTTTAAACTATGAGGGGAGTGCAGCTGTGAGCTCGCATTCGGGAGATAGTGGGTTCGAACCTTACTGTCGGTAACCCTGAAGATTGTTTTCCGTGGTTTTCCATTTTGTACACGAGGCAAATCCCGGGGATGTACCTCACTTAAAGTCACGACCGCTTACATCCCGTTCCTGGCCCTCTCCTATCCATTCGTCGCCATGAGACCTATCTGTGGCGACGTAAAGCCAATTGTAAAAAAAAAAAAAAAAAAAAAAAAGAGCAGGAGAGGCTCCGGCAGAAATCTTCATCAAGAGGACAAAAACAACTACCGTAAAAGATTGTACATACGTAGGCATTGCGCTGCAAATAAGTGCTAAATGCTTCACGAAGCATGTGAAGGAGAAGATAACGCAAGCGGTAAGATCGATGCATGAAATACGCTACATCAGAACTCTCAGCTTAGAGACAGCAATGGGGCTATTCAGAACTAAAATCATACTTACACTAACTTATGGGTTTGAAATCATACGGTCATACCTCACAGAAAAGATCCTATCAACACTAGTATTCGTAAAAGCGCTACACATCAAAAGAGCGATCGGAGTATCAAGGACTGCAAGATCACGACACGTCTACCTCCTCGTAAGAGAATCATTCCTCATCGAAGACCTCAGAACACTTTGTCTGTACGCAACAATAGAGCGTGAGGAAATCTACAAATATCACTCAACAATAAAAGAAGAGAGAGAGAGAGAGAGAGAGAGAGAGAGTATACCTCAAGAATTCTAAGGAACTTGGGCCGTGATAGGTCGGACGTGGACAAATTCTAATTGTGAGACGAGACATGTGTTTACAAGATTGACAATAAATGGTTTTCACCATATTATTTGTACCAACACATCTAACTATGAGCCAATAGAGACGTGTGAATGTAAATTACGTTGACATGCGTGTGAAATCTACTAGGGCCTACTTAGAAATCTGCAGCAACAGAACAAATTCAATTAAGGAATATGCAAAACGAAGTGCAGGTGCGCGATTTTAGTGTATTCTTACTCTCATTTTATGGCTATTTGGGTGCAATAAAAATAGTATTATTATTATAAGAAAAT
Source organism: Anabrus simplex (assembly GCF_040414725.1). Lineage (NCBI taxonomy): Eukaryota > Metazoa > Arthropoda > Insecta > Orthoptera > Tettigoniidae > Anabrus > Anabrus simplex. The sequence goes on along the minus strand of NC_090271.1, from coordinate 270,652,956 downwards.
ATCTTCATTTGATAATCACACAAACGGGATTTTAACCTGCACATTGGTACGAGGGTATTTAGGGGTTGTAGTAAGGATACAGAGGAAGGGGCGTATAAATCTTTGATAAGAACTCAACTACAGTATGGCTCCAGTGTATGGGACCCTCATAACGATTACTTGATTAGAGAACTGTAATAAATCCAAAGAAAAGCAGCTCCATTATTCAGAGTTATTTTTCGACAAAACAGTAGCGTTGCAAATGTTGCAAAGTTTGGGATGGGAAGACTCGGGAGAAAGGAGACAAACTTGTGATTTGGGTTTCATACAGAAGTTTATTAAGTTACTTCGTACCTATCATTAGATTCATGCTGAGTTCAGATGATGCACGAACTGGGTCTAGTACAGGAATAAGTCAATAAGGAATATTTTTGCCTTTTGTTAAACCAGCAATTGTTTTCAGAATTAAGTGGTATGTTCCGAACTGTCAGTGGAGAGACGGCGTGGAATGACATTAGTAGTCGAATAAGTTTGAGTGGTGATTTTAAATGTACGAAAGATCAAAACATGAAGATAAAGTTGGAGTTCAAGAGGACATATTAGGGAAAATATACTTTTATTGGAAGAGGAGGTCGGGGTTGGAATAAGTTAACAGATTCACCTTTAAAGGAACATAACGGGTTTAAAAATTCCTCAACAATTGTTTTCAAACAATCGCAAAGTCTCTTTACATTTTTATGTAACGTTTTCCACGGAAAATAATTAATTTTTAAAACCCCCTCACGCCTGTCTTCTCAGCCATATGATACTGCCTAATAGTCCTAATTTTAAAACCTTCCTTTCTATAGCATTTATTTTTAACTACGACGAAAGCGGCTTCATGATAACTTATAACATCTATTATTTCAGTTTCTCTATAGAGCTCATCTGGTTTTACCGATGCCACGTCCACAATATTCTTCCTTCTAGTTTGTTTCATCGCTTTCTGATTCAGCTGTCCTTCGCAGATGAATTTATTTACCATTTGTTGGTCATGCTTGCTTTCGTTCGCCATTCCAATTGACATTTGGTAAATCGAGAACACCCACTACAATAACGTTTCCCTCCGTATCAATTCTAACATAGCTGATTATCTTGTCAGATAATCCCGACTCAGTGTCTGCGCTACCCTTTCCTGGTCTGTACACACCACAGATATCAAGTTGCTCATTGTCTTTAGAGATCAGCCTTACACCTAAAATTTCATGTTTTTCACCTTTAACATTTTCGTAGCTTACAAATTCTTCTTCCACCAGAATGATTACTCCCGCTCTTGCCATTCCTATCCTGTCTCCACGGTAAACACGTCAGTTCCGTGCGAAATTTCTACATCTGTTGTATCATTTCTCAGCCGTGATTTAACTCCTATTACTGAACTCCTATTTGAGATCAGAAGTACCAGTAACCGTATTCTGGATGTACAAATTGATATTGAAGCAGGAACAATCATTTGTACTGCTCACGATTCAACCAGCGTTTTGGGGGCTAGACGCATAAATTAATCCATATATCCAGAGAGTCAATTTTGCTCACTTGTCAGACGACTGTACAAGTCGATGCAAATGCCTATGTCACCTTTGGTGGGACATATGTGTCCCACTTCAAATACTTGTTGGAAATGACCATCCAAAATTTTGAAAACCATGTTTTGTCAAAAAGGACTTTCTAAGGAGCTAAAAACTGCAAAAAAATTTAATTACACTGAACATAGAATTTTGAGCTATAAATGGTTAAGGGAAAATTGTAACTGTAATTTTTTTCAATTTATGCGTTGGTTGTAGTCATATTGTATTGCCTGCCCTTTTCAATGGCTTTGTGAGTATTTAAAAGAAACGCTCTATGGTATGTCGCACTTCGTAGTCAGAATTCTTCTATTCTGACGTCATCATGCCGTCTGTCTGGTAAAAATCTATCAATACATTCGTTTTTTTTACCTGCATTTATTGATGTAAAGCTTGGTACAGTGTCGTAAAAGGAAATTGTATTTTAAATCCGAGTTCTTCTGCTATATATAGAACAGTTGTCCTGTGAGCTCATAGGATAGTCTCGAAGGAGGGTTTTTAGCCAGACAGAGTAATGTTTGAAGATACATAGAATCACTCTTTCTAGTGCAGATAGGTTATTCTTCGATAGGTGTTCCCAAATAATGTGTAAGGCGTATGTCTTTTTGGGGTCTGTTTCAACGTAGTCGTTTTCCTTTTAGCAGCATCTAAGTTGTTAGGAATGCTCTGTCATATGTTAAATACACTCATGTCAATAAGAACAGAACGACCTGAAAGATTAGAGACAGGTTGTTCATATTTACAGGACATGTTCATTAGTACGTTCTGCAGAAACGATTACCATTTCAGTCACCTAGGTATCATGTTGATTAATAGGCACTGAATCCTCCATGGGCACTGCTGACTTGTTACATGCATGGTGGTTTCGACGCGTATAGGGCGAGAATGGTATCCTGGGGTAGAGCCATTCATGCTGCATTCACCTGGTTCCACAGTTCATCTTTGGTGGTTGGCATTGGGTCACAGCGCCTCACCTGTCGTTTCACCATATCCCACATATTTTCGATTGGCGACAAGTCTGGCGATCGGGTGGGCCAAGTCAACAGTCTGACATCCTGTGACAACAAGAAGGCACGTACTTTTGCAGCAACATATAGACGCGCATTGTCCTGCAGAAATACGGCGTCTGGGGTGTCGTGTAGAAAGGGCGTGGCTACGGGTAGCAGGATGTCATTCACGAAGGTTTAACTGATCACAGTGGCATAGACACACACCAACTGTGATTTGTGGTTGTACCCTATAGCACACCACGCCATAAGGCCTTGAATTGACACTGTATGTATTGTGCAATTGCATTGAAAGTGATGCCTCGCCCCTTGTCTGCGGCGAGCCAAAATGCTGCCATCATTTTCAAACAAACTGAACCTGCTGTCTTTCCTGTCCCCAGTGACGTCGTTCCATACACCATTGCAGTATAGCATGTTTATTTCCATTAGTCCAAGGTAGGCGGAGAAGTAGACGACGCGCAGGTAACCCAGACCGTAATAAACGGCGACGGACTGTCACTCCTGATAGTGTTCTATGTGTTATACTGTTCCACTGTTGCGCCAGAGCCGAGGAGGACGCAGACCTGTCCTGCAAAGTCATTCGGATGAAGTGTCGATCTCCTCGGTGGGTGGTCTGGGTGGTGCGACCAGATCCATCTCGTCGTGTTCTACAGCCTTCTGTGAACCATTATGTACACACTCGTTGCACTGCTGGCAAACTTCGTCCCACACGAGCAGCAATATCCTGGATGGATGCATCACGTTTTTTCATGCGAATAATGCGCCCTCTTTCAAATTGACGGTACAAGTTTCGCATACGTCTGCGAGGCATCCTGCACGTCTGCTCAAGTCACACCGGCCATTACCATCGACAAAGAGAACCGCAGGCAGATTTTACGAGTCGGTGGTGATGCACCGAGTAATCGAGGTGGACCCTGAACCTGAGGGCCGACATGGTTCAAATGCTAATCATTTCTTCAGAATATACTAATACATATATCCTATGGATATGAACTTCCTATGTCTAGTCTTTCAATGTGTTCTGATGTTTAAGCACATGAGTGTATATATGGAAGCTGGGAAACGTTAGAGAATCAAGGAGTATCTAGCAGGGAATAGTATTCTTCCGTGATCAGAGGAAGTGTGTACTCTCTGGCTTGACTTGACAGATAGTGATCGAACATGGCTTCATGCGATGACAGTACTGAGGATGAGAATCGCATATCAGAATATTAATGAAAGTGTTAGTTGCTTAGCAACTTCCTAAGTACAGAATGTATTGCGGGTGAGGGTAAGCCATCGCCTGGGGTCATCATTTAATGATTAGATTTTATGATTACCCAATGTTGGATGAACTTAGAGGCCTATCAATGTCTCATGATTCACCGGCATGTAATTTCTGAGAAAAAACAAAAATGAAGCAAGGCTCTCCACTACAATGGACGAACGAATTCGCCAAAGTTTTTATTAAACTCTTTTAACATATAGTTTTTTTATACATGTCATTAATTCGTAAGAATAGCTTACTGCCTCGACACAAAGAACCCTTTGTCTTTCGCAGCACCTTTAACTTCGCTGCTTCTATACGTGGCCATTAGGTGTAAAAGGATGTCATAAGCGCATATGTGAGTGACCTTCGGTGTAGTTCATTAGTTTTAGTGGCCTGCGTAACAGCTGCGCTGTAGACAGTGAGGTACGCAAGAGGACATGAAATGATAACACTTTCATTAAGCCAGGACAGTGCTGTAAATTGAGAAGCATCTGTAAATGAAACATGCGGTCACAACGCGACAGCGACATGTTTATATTTGATCGCCCACAAAAGGACTCGTAAACCGTACATGTCAATTTACCACAAAGCTAACTACATCTGCGAACTTTCGGCTCCCACCTGGTGAAGAGAAATGTCTATTACTTCAGTAACACTGTAACGACCAATAAACTTACCTACTCGTGAGATACCTTGAATAGAGTTCCGTACGTTTGTTAAAACCAAAAAAAAGAAGAAGAAGCAAGATCAGTAGCCGATAAGGGAAAAAATCAAATACATTTCTTCTTATTGTTCTCTTGTTTTGTATTTAAAGTCCTACTACTCAAGGCCGCCTATATGACTATGTGTCAGTACTACACCAAATATAAAAAAGGAAAGGAATATAATTGTTAATATTGTGTAAATGACTGCAATATAACATTCTTCAAGATGAATATAGTGCAGATGAAATTTCTTAAAAAAAATGAACGATAACTTTGTTCTCTGAACCACTATGTTTATCACCCTGTGGATGGGGGCGGTAGGAAAACAACCACGGTATCCATTGACTGTCGTAAGTGGCGACTAAAATGGGCCCAAGGGGCTCCTATCCGACCTCCCTTTGTCAACTCTTCTTCTTTTCATTTTCACTCCCGTCGTGGCCATTGATATTCTTTGACCGATACCTTCATTTTTAAAGTGTCGAATCCCTTCATTTTTTCCTTCCTTATTAGTGTTATGTAGAGGGTGGTTACCTAGTTGTACTTCCTCTTAAAACAATAATCACCACCACCACCACCACCACTATGTTTATAGTGAATAGACCGAGCAAGTAGCCACGCAGTTTGGGTAATGTAGATAATAGCTTGCATTCGGCAGATAGTTGGTTCGAATCCAACTGTCGGTAGCCCTGAAGATGGTTTCCCGTGGTTTACACTTTTCACTCCGGACAAATGCTATGGCCATGGTATCTTCCTTCTCACTCCTAACCCTTTCTAATCCAATCGCCGCCATTAGACCTGTCTGTGTCGGTGCGACGTAAAACAGACTGCAAATAATTTTAATGATAATAATAATAATAATAATAATAATAATAATAATAATAATAATAATAATAATAATAATAATAATAATAATAATAATAATAACATTCGAACAGGCATGAGACAAGTGGTGGACTCTATATTATTCCGTTCAACGTCGTCCTAGACCAGGTTATGGATGAATGGGAGAAAGAACTCAAGAAATGTGAGTTTTGGAAGCCAAACCGACTGGGCTTTCCCAAAGGTAACCTCTGCAGATGATCTGACGACACTAACAGAGGACGAGGACACTGCGGTTAAACAGTTCGAGATACTTAAAGAAAGTGCAGAAAAGGCGGGACTACAGATATCGTTCGAGAAAGCTAAATTCTTACGTTCAAAGACAGATATCAAGTGTTTGAGAACAAAATATGGACATATTGACAGGGTCCCTTACTTTAAGTACCCCTAACCGAAAGGCCTTAACAAAATATCACAACGAACTCGTCCCCAAAAAATTAAAAAAAAAACATTATTAGGCTTAGTCCAAAACATCTTCAACAAAGAATCAATGTCAAGACATACAAAAAAAAAAAAATGACATTACAGCACAGTCATTAAACCAACAGTCCGTTACGCAATTGAAACACTGGCACTCAGCAGAAAACAAGAACTGGAATAAATAAAAAAGGGAGAGAGGAAGGCCATTAGCAAAATCTTAGGAGCACGATACACCCAATACGGTTACAGGTTACAATCATTAAAATCAACAGAAAAGTTTTCAAACATAGAAATTGACATTAGGAAAAGACGAATGAAATTCTTCGGTCCTCTCACCAGATTACCAGAAAATCGATTGAGAAGAAGGATAATAGGTAATATAACTTCACTTAAGGGCTCAACACCCTGGCTTAACGAACTCAAAAATGAAAACATAAGTTCAACAAACAATTGGGTATCTAAATCGGAGCAACCACAAAAAAGCCTGTACGGAACAAAGTGGTGAACAGAACGTAAACAATCCTTCTCGGGGAGAATGAAAGCCTATTGAAAAAACAATAAGTAAGAGAAGAATTAAATGAGGTATTTGCTTAACGTCTTCCGATATTCGCTACTAATACTACTACTACCACTACTACTAACCTGTTTAGAGAAAATGCAGTTAGTGAAATGACAGAGCACACTAAAGGGTGAATTTTAGTGGTAATCAGGTGCACAGTATCCACTTTGCTGATGAACTTCTCTATTAACCAATTCTAAAATAAATTTGAGTAAGATGCTAAGAACATTCAGCAAATCCCCAGAAAAATTTAAACTAAAAATAAATATATAATTTAAAAAATTCATGATAGTAGACAAAAAGAAGCCTACAAGCCGAAAACACATAAAATTGAATAACACATCGACAGAACAAGTCACAGAATTACTCTATTTCGGTTGTAAAATTACCTCTGGTAATAGATTCCTTTCATGAATCAAGTAAATAATAGGGGTAGCAAAGCAAGCCTCTCAAAATAAGAAAACGTTATTGCTAAACAACTATCTCAGTTTAGAGACCAGAAAATCATTTCTCAAGACCTTTGTTTGGAGTGTGGAACTGTATGGGTGCGAAATCTGGACATTAGGGGAACAGGAAAAACAAACTTTGAGGCTGCTGAAATGTTGTTTAGGAGAAGAATTACAAAAACAAGTTGGACAGTAAAAAAACGAATTTATTTTAAAGAGCCTAAACGAGGATCGATGTTTATTAAATACGATAAAGAAGAGGAAAACAAAGTTCCTCTGAGACGTACTGAGACATGACTCTTTCCTCCAAACCATCGTTGAAACTAAAGTACTTGGAAGGAGACCCAGGGGACGACCAAGGATGTCATACATCAAGAACTCCGTCGGTGAACTGGCATGTGGTTCATATAGCAACATGAAGAGGCTAGCAGAAGATCGTCAGATGTGGCTACAGGCATTGCTTTTAGTAGATGATAAAGATGATACAACTATTATCGGGTGAGTTTGCCGTGCGGTTAGAAAAGCGCAGCTGTGAGCTCGCATCCAGTAGGTAGTGGGTTCAAACCCCACTGTCGGCAGCCCTGAAGATGGTTTTCCGTGGTTTCCCATTTTTACACCAGGCAAATGCTGGGGCTGTATCTTAATTAAGGCCACGGCCACTTCCTTCCAATTCCTAGGCCTTTCCTCTCCCAACGTCGCCATAAGACCTATCTGTGTCGGTGCGACGTAAAGCAACTAAAAAGAGACACTACTACTACTACTACTACTATTACTAATAATAATGATAATAATAATAACAATAATAGCCGGGCTGAGTGGCTCAGACGGTTGAGGCGCTGGCCTTCTGACCTCAACTTGGCAGGTTCGATCCTGGCTCAGTCCGGTGCTATTTCAAGGTGCTCAAATACGTCAGCCTCGTGTCGGTAGATTTACTGGCACGTAAAAGAACTCCTGCGGGACAAAATTCCGGCACCTCGGCGTCTCCGAAAACCGTAAAAGTGTAGTTAGTGGGACGTAAAGCAAATAACATATTGTTATTAATAACAATAATAATAATACCGGTAATAATAATATTAAATAGGAAGGAATATATATATTTTTCATCAATGGAATATGTGGTAAACATGTGGATGTTTCAATTAGTGTCACAAGTAAATATCACAAGGAAAGCGAGCGTTATTTATGCCACTGTTTCGACTTTGACATTTCTCATTTTTATTATCTTGTAATATGAATAGGATAAAGATGAATGATAATTTCAGGAGACCTAGATATGTCCTCGCTTTCCTTTGTGAACTTCTTTTCTTGCCTTCATAAAGCTGATATCATAAACGCTTTATGCGTCTTGTATACCCAACCTGGGGCCATTATCGTCACAAATAATGCCAGCTTCCGTCGCAAGGGATTTTTAATAACATACACTTATTTCTGAGAAAGAAAATAAGCGTTGAAGGTGTTTAAGCAAAGCGTGTTCGTTTTGCGAGCTGCTATCCCGGATGGTAGGAAGTCATTAGGGCCCCTTGACTTAACACGGTGTCGAGCATACACTGTACGAGATATACGATAACGGTCTGCTGGCCTACTTTAATGGGGGACGTTCACTATTAACACGACGTGTAAATCACCCCGTTAATGGTAAAGAAGTTAATTTCTCTTAATAACAGTTCGGAATTAACAAATTACTTACGTATTACTGTATGAATTCAACAAGTAAACTTGCCGATTCATCAGTAAAACAGCTAATCCTTGACGTCTCGTTACGGGTATTTTCGACAAATTAATGCTATTTCTTTAACGGGAGTTGAGAACCTACAAATAGAACATTTTATTTTTTCCGTACATTTCTAGCTTCAAAGTTCAACGTGCGTTCATTGTCTTAGATTTACCAATAATTTTTAACTGGAGCTAATACCTTAACAGCTGAGTGGCTCAGACGGTTAAGGCGCTGGCCTTCTAACCCCAACTTGGCAGGTTCGATCCTGGCTCAGTCCGGTGGTATTTGAAGGTGCTCAAATACGACAGCCCCGTGTCGGTAGATTTACTGGCACGTAAAAGAACTCCAGCGGGACTAAATTCCGGCACCTCGGCGTCTCCGAAGACCTTAAAAAAGTAGTTAGTGGGACGTAAAGCAAATACCATTAATTAATTAATACCTTAACACTCGTATGTGGTGCGGTTTGCTTAATGCAGGGCCTCTCAGGGTGCATGCGCGTGGTGCATGCACTGTGCACGGTGCAAAAGACGACTTCGCTTGGTTGACCAGAGTGCAGACACCCCACTCCTCTCTCCCTACACCTGTCACCCCGTTCGGCCTGTCTCCGCGTTCCTCACCTTCACTGCTGTTTCTCCCCCACTGCGAAATGTTTACGTGTGGTGAGCGGAGACGCACAGTTGTATGGGACAAGGTTACCAGTGTTATTTAAAAAAAATTAAAAAGTGAATTAGAAATACACATACATGTTTGAGAGGAATGTAAACATAATTTTAAAAAATGTTGAAACCGTAACCAAAATGAAAATGCTACACTACTGGAACAAACCTCATTTGTGGATATAGAATGCTCTTCTTCAAGCTGTTTCAACTTCCTTAATTCTTTCTCTCTGACGTCTCCTATGATTTCACAATAATTTTCCGAATGTAGTCTGTTGTAGTGTCTTTCAATAAACGATTTTCTTACGCACGTAATTATCGTCCCACAGATTAAGCATTTGGCGTTATCGTCACGACAAACAAACAAACAAACAAAAATACGAAAGTTCCCAGTTCGATTGAAATGGACTTTCGGAAGTCTTTGCTTTCTTCGAAACAGGTTGCTCCATTATTATGTTGTTGTCGTGCGCTTATCTATTTCACTGATAAACACGTCGTCTACCACCAAACGCTTCGTCGCTCTCAGCACACTACACCATCCGAGTCAAGCCGAGTTGAGGCGAAGCGTACCGATGCACAGTGCACAGAGCCTATGCACCTCGCTCTGCACGCGTGAGAGTTTGGGCGTTTGAGAGGCCCTGGCTTAATGGAATACATATATGACATTCTTGCAACTACTACGCTGAGCTTTTAACATTCAAAGACAGATCATTACTCCCTACTAGCAATGGGTACGTATTGCAAGGCGCAGGTATACGTGCACGACCGCAGGTCGATAGTGTCTTTGAGGTTCAGCCAGAGGTACTCCTGAATTTTGTGGTAACCTGGATGGGGAGGGCCCACGGAAAATAAACGGTGGTTAGTTTGCGTGGATATTGACGGGGTGGAAGAAGTACCTTTGGTTGTAGGGATGTTTTCCATCTGTTCTTATTCTCCTCAACCCTGTGGTTGGTGGGTAACATACATGTCTTGCAAACGTTTCCGTTCTTTGGCCAACAGCTTCAAGAGGCAATAGGTGCACTTGCCTTTAATTATATCTATAAAATGTACTCTAGGTCTTCCTTTGCTCCTTCTACCTTCCACTTTCGCTTCAAACAGGTCGCTGTACCAGTAGCAATGGACGAAGCAAATAGCAAACGACGCTATTCCTTTTGTTGAAGAAGTAGACGCATCCACCACATCTCAAAGACATTGAGTTTCAGAACTTTCTATTTTTTCAGGGCCCATGTTTCTGACCCATAGCCTGCAACAGTCCAAACAAAACTTTTCAGGGAATATTTTCGTACTATCATGCCGATGGTCTTAGATGTTAGTAGAGACTTCCTTTTCTGAGGAGGCTCTCTTCTCCCGTGCATTCCGGTCGTTTACTTATCTCGCACATTTTTCGTCAGATGTTATCAGACTTCCTAGGTATTCGAATTCCTTTACTTGATCTAGTTTTTCTCCATCCTTCAGCACATGGTAATATGGTAATTATCCCTGTACAGGTTATTATTTTGGTCTTCTTTTAGTATATTCTCATGCCGCACCTTTCTTTTAGCAATTCGGTTATGCGATTTCATCCTTTTTATATCTTTTTTCATTTTGAGTTATCAGTGCTAAATGACTTGCAAATCATATGGTTCTGTGCCGTCTGTTGCTTATAATATGTATTCAAAAACAAGGCATCCCTGGTGATACGCAAAACGTAGTAAAATAATAAATAATAAAAAATAAATAATAAATAATAAATAATAAATAATAAATAATAAATAATAAATAATAGATAATAAATAATAAATAATAGATAATAAATAATAAATAATAAATAATAAAGAATAAATCATAAATCATAAAAAATAAATAATACAGTAAATAAAGTGCACGAGAACTTCAAAGTCCTCGTATGAGATATTCGTGCACGAGAGGGTTAACGGGAGGTGTAACATTTTAAATTTTACTTAGAATATTTCTATAATTTGGAACCAAAGATGGAAAAGGGTGAAAGTGCCAGAAACCTTTTTTCGAGAAAACGCCAATAATATAGTTTCCGAGCCCAATGGCACTTTCGCCCCTCTCTACCAAAAAGAGGTCTTCGGTATCGTTCAAAGCAAATTATAGGAAGGATTTATTAACTGTCTGAGTTAGACACTATATATGACTCGTTCTTCTCAAGATTAAAATACAATGGTATATGAAATTCAAATAAGGGACTTCACATCATTCTGATCTTAGTGAATTTCCGAAATTTGTCAATGAGAGGTCTCAACATTTTAAAATACCACGGAGGATATTTCAGAGATAAGCAACATATATTTGACATTTTCAGTTCGGCTCCCCCCTTAGTGTCCGTTCAGTTGATGTATGTTTTAAAGAGACAATTAGATATCAGGAAGATATTTCCGTTAACTTTAATTTGCTGGAAGCTGAGGAATCGCCGTTGTCGCATTTAATCACACTGAAATTAAAATTTGCACCCGTTTGGTACAATTATTTCAAAACAAAATTATGCTGTAAGTTAGATTTTTGGTGAGATGCTGCAAACTAGGTAGTTTTATAGGAGAAATATGTGTAAAATTTGTGTTTGTTGTTGCTATTAGCTCATATCACTTATGAGCAGAAAAGTAATGGACTCACTTTGATAAGTTGAATGTTATTGATATTTATGGAACAAAGGAAAGGTATTTTGATTAGAACAGCGTTAGGTAAGTGCGCCTAACTATCAGATTGTAATAAGTTCAAATTATTTTAATTGACTACCAAGGATGGAAAAGGGCGAAAGTCCCACAAACATGTTTTCAAGAAAATGCCAATAATAGAGTTCCCGAAGACAGTGACACTTTCACCTTTCTATATAAGGTAGAAAAGGAATTATTGATTACCTACAGTCTTTGAAGTGCAATTAGTATACTATATCCAATACATTTTATATAATACACAACAATATTTTGCTTCTATATATTTCATTTTTAATTAAGTGGCTCACAAATGAGAACATACAGTACATGAGTGATAGCACACTGACACAATGGACATCACAGAAGAATTGAAGCGTTAAATTAATGATCCCACACATATGCACAAGTTACCACTATATGTGGCATGGCTAATACATTCCCTTATTAAAAAAACGCATTTCTGATATTTCGGCACTTTCACCCTTTTCCATCTTTGGTCTTCAATTTAGCTAACTATTTATTATTCTTTACGCAGTTAGGGATTGTTACTTTAGATTTAACATTATTGTTTGGCTTAGAAGTAATTTTATATTTTTTGTAGTGATTTAAATATTATTTTTCAACTAGGAGTTCAGGAAGTAGAATTTTGAAATATATGTATGAACAATTGTAGACATGAAAGTTGTTCACGTACCAAAATCGTCCTGAACAGTCTAACCCTTTATTTTGGACAGATCCATATTACAAGGACAAACGCAGTGCGCTTCTGAGAACAATGGACTTAATACTATTTACGTCTATGCTCTTACTGCTTATCTTGTATTCTTTTAATAATTAAATCTCGAGTACGTTCGAGGGAAAACTGACCTGATAAAACCTCTATTTGATAATAATTTTTAGACATACTGACCCGCAGCGCAAATATAATACAGAGCGAGACTTACTTGACGATATTCACACTAATTAAACCGTAGATGACAGAACGTTACCGGCGAAATTTCTAAGAAAAATATTTGACATGGCGGATTATGCAGGCGCAATGACAATATCATGAATAGTTAAAGAAAAATTGTTGTTATGAAAATCTATAGGTAGCAAAAGTAAATTTTAGGAATCTCGATTTATAAAAATTGATCGGGAGCGATTTATTTTATTTAATCACTGTGCCGTCTTCCAAATTCCATCTTACTAAAAACTTGTTTCTTAAATAAATTTTACAAATGTTCTTGTTGACGGAGACCATTTCACTCGAAAATAGTCGAGCATGTTGATTTATTTACCTTTAAATCGACACACTGAACGTCAACATCCAAGTACTTCACTTAAAATTTCAACGAAATGCCAAGAGTATTACATGAAATCCTTTATGGGTAGTGCCACACCTTGATTACGTGCGTTAACAATAATCACGGTATATTCCAGGTGAGAAACCTCACAGCTTAGTCTCCATAATCCTATTACTGTACGGTAAGGCTCACTGATTTTAAGACAGATTAACGTCAAGGTAGTTATCTACGGACAAGAAATTTTCCCCAAAATTACCAACACAAAGGAAACCGGTAGTAAAAAAATTGCAGCTATTTTGATACGTAATTATAATTAATCATAAAATTGTGGAAGAAAATGTGGCTTAAAATTTGTGAAAATTTGGACAAATGGACAAACAAATACAAATACTTCAGTGGATGAGGTACGCGGACTTAAAATTTTATGAGGCTATCAAGGTACCAATGTGGGTTTCATACCACACTTTAATTGTACTGTATGTATTTGATATATTTCAGCAGAATAGTCAGTGAGAGTTATTATCCTAATTGATAACTGAGACAGAACTACAATGTTATATTTTCCTCTAAAAAATTCATTGAGCATAAATAATCTGTGTGATGGAGATAAATTTCATGAATGTATTTAAACGTTATAGCCGGCCCCGTGGTGTAGGGATAGGGGCCAGGTCAGGGATTTTTACCTGGACCTGAGGGCTGGTTCGAGGTCCACTCAGCCTACGTCATTAGAATTTAGGAGGTATCTGACGGTGAGATGGTGGCCCCGATCTAGAAAGCCAAGATTAACGGCCGAGAGGATTCGTCGTGTTGACCACATGACACCTCGTAATCTGCAGGCCTTCGGGCTGAGCAGCGGTCGCTTTGTAGGCCAAGGCCCTTCAGGGGCTGTAGTGCCATGGGGTTTGGGAGGATTTAAACGTTATTACAATGGGTGTAGTGTAATGTATGCTTGTTACTATCGATGTCCCTTTATACTGGTAAGAACGTAAATATTTATTCTGGAACATTAGTTACTTTTATCTAGTTTATGAATTTGGGTTACAGATGGACAAACGTAATAGGCCGAGAATATATCAATCAACCTAGAGAAAATACAGACAAGCAACACATACTGTTCTATCTCATTTAAAGCTACAAATTTTAATCACCCCCGTGTAGTAATGGTAGATGGACCTCATTCGTAAAGGCTCAAGGTTCAACTTCCTGCCAGTTCAAGGAATATACACCTGGACCGAGGGATGGAACGTGATTCATTCAGACCTTTGAGACCAACTCAGGAGGTGATTGATATGGGACCCAGTGAGTTTGAACATTAAAGCCAAGCAGTACTACTGGCTATGTATTTACGCTATTGAGGGTGTAAATGGGCAGCAGTTCCCAAGAGGAGGAGCAGAGCTATGCCGTGTGATTCAGCTTCCCCTTCCAATGTAGTTTTATGCAACCCAATTAACTTCCGACATGGTTATAAGGTGGCTATTCTCCTGCAGGCGTACTGTATGGCACTAATACCCAGTGAGCACATTTTGCACACGATTCTAAACCCTACCAACAGGTTATATAATTCGCTCGCAAAAAAGACGCCTTGAAATCCTGTAGTGACGTCATTTGACCATGTAACTATGTCAATGTGTCCTGTCTCGTGAGGGGGTTTAACGAAGAGGAGAATCAATGCATAAAACTAGGTAACAGTTCAGCAATTAATGCCTTAAACACGGAATCGGATTGCATATGTACTCTAGTGTCGTCGTACTACCAATATGTTCTCAGCAGTCTAGCGTAGCGGATGGTTAGGTGTTAGCCCAATAATCGACGGAATGTACCATCGGCGGTTCGAATCCTGCATCGTTCAAAAGTTTTTTAACCGGTATGATGTTTGAATATCTGAACAAAGGTCCACACTTGCCACATTCGAACAGTATGTCATTGCTGTTATTCATCTTATTCCATACGCATAATACGCTGATTAGGGCCTGAATGTAATCTCTGCTGTAATTCTTCGTGCTTTCCAGAGATGAATACTTTGACATGCTCCTCATCTACGGGGAAGCAAGACAAAACGCGTACGAGACACTACGTCTATACCAGGAACGGTATACCGACAGGTGACACTCGGCTGCTACGGCATTCCGCCGTGTTGAAAGGCGCCTAAGAAAACGGGTATGGTTTTCAAACAGCCACCATTACGTAATAGGCTCGTTGCATCGGGTGAAACAGAAGAGGCGGTTCTGGAGGCAGATTGTAATAATGCACACGTCAGTACAAGAGCGACTGCACACAGGTGAACAGCAGCCAGTCGTCCATCTGGAGAACTGCATGAACATAAATTTCACCCATACCACCTTGAGCTGCACCAAGAGCTCAATGGGCGCGATTTCGAAGATCGAATTGAGTTCTGTCGGTGGCTATTAGGCAGGCTGGACAATGATGCAGCATTCGTATCGCACATCTTGTTCTCGCACGAATCGCGCTTCAACAATAATGGGAACGTCAGTCCCCAAAACATGCACTATTGGAGTCAGGACGATCCTCACTGGGTGCGACAGGTGGCCCATCGTGTTTGGTGTGGAATCTTGGGGGATCGCCTGATTGGACCTTATTTCATTGAGGGCCATTGGATGGGCCAACGGTACCTGCACTTTCTTCGTCAAGAACTCTTACTGCTGCTGGATGATGTGCCCTAGCACGATCGTTTTTGACGATGTGGTTGCAACAGGATGGAGCTCCACCACATTCGACTTTACCCGTTCATAACACCGTGAACAAGGAACTGCCAGGGAAATGGGTACGACGAGGAGGCCCTGTGTCTTGGCTCGCCAGATCACCCTATTTAACGCCTTTAGTGTTATTATTGTCCGGGCATTTGAAGAACGTCTTTTACACTTAAGCATCGGAAAACCCCGTCCAGCTCCGGCAACTTATCACGAAAGCCTGCCGAGCAATTACACCTGGAATGCTTCAGCGCGCAAGACGATCTATTAGACACGGGTCCCGAATGAGCAATAAACTAAAACGGTCATCACAGCATTTGCTTCCATAAAACATTGTCATGGCAGTTGTGTTCCAATCCGTATGTGTCCGGAAATATGAAATTTTCACCCCGGACTCGAACCTCCTACCTCAAATGTAAGCCCTCTCCATCGCGCCTCTATGAACTACTCTCCGGTTCCGTACTACACACTGTGCAGGTTTTAGCAAGTATTAGGTTTACTGTGCTCACAATATCAATATAGTGTTTCGCCGGCGTGTGAGGTTCATATGATCTAGACGGCACATGCATGCATTCCAGTATTTAATACGAGTATAATATTACGGTATTCTCTCATAGTGAGGCGGTATTCGATTTTATTGTCTGACTATACCGGCAGGGCATATGACGTCAGGACGGAAGTAATATTGCGAGGTGCATGAAACCACGTAACACATTGGAAGGGGCGGCTTAACCACACGGTATATCATTCATTAGGCCAGTTCTGAAATATGGAGCAGCCGTAAGAGATCCATACCAAACAGGACTCATTAATAAACTTAAGATGGTACAGCGAAAGACTGTAAGATTCGTGCTGAATAATTCCAATCCTACAAGTAGTGTGGAAAGTACGATAAGAAAAACTTGGGTTGAAGACGCAGGGGATTAGAAGAAACAAACACGGTTATGTGCCATGTATAATGCCTATACGAATAAGCCAGCTGAGGGAGAGTTGAACAGTCGAAAAGAAAAGCCTTGTTTCAAAAGTAGGACAGATGATCCGAATAAAGTAAAAGGTAGATCGCAGAAAACTAACTATGGTAAATATTCGTTCGTAAACAGTGAAATTCGAATTCATTTCCTGCACCTGTCTTAAAGCCTTTTCCAAAGATGTAAGACCGAGCGAGTTGGCCGTGCAGTTAGGGTCACGCGGCTGTGAGCTTGCATCCGGGAGATAGTGGGTTCTATACCCACTGTCGGCAGCACTGAAGATGGTTTCCGTGGTTTCCCATTTCCACACCAGGCAAATTAAGGCCACGGCCACTTCCTTCCCACTCCTAGGCCTTTCCTGTCCCATCGTCACCATAAGGCCTATCTCTGTCGGTGCGACGTAAAGCAAATAGCAAAAAAATAAAAGATGCTTCAGGAATTCTGTATGTTGTCTGTAAATTATGCGTACAATTTTATGTGATGGTATCATACTTTAATATAGCTCAATCCACTGTTAATCCTAGTTTTAAAGTGTTAAAGGACCCGAATTATTTAAGGTATGTGTGAATTTGTATATGAACTTGTATTTACAATGGTAAGATGATAATATAAAAAAATTTGACCGGGCGAGTTGGCCGTGTGGTTAGGGGCACGCAGCTATGAGATTGCATCAGGGAGATAGTGGGTTCGAATCCCACTGTCGGCAGCCTGAAGATGGTTTTCCGTAGTTTCCCATTTTCACACCAGACAAATGTTGGGGATGTACCTTAATTAAGGCCACGGCCGCTTCCTTCCAAATCTTAGGTCTTTCCTATCCCACCGTCGCCATAAGACCTACCTGTGTAGGTGCGACGTAAAGCTACTAGATTTTTTTTTAAATACTTAAGGTATGCGTGAATTTATATATGACGGCGTTGTAATGTTGAACTAGTTTTCTGTTTACTTCATTATCATACTACCGTAAGTTAACATTGGCACCGGGATATATTCCCAATTGTGATGTACCTGTTAATAATAATAATAATAATAATAATAATAATAATAATAATAATAATAATAATAATAATAATAATAATAATAATAATAATAATAATAATAATAATAATAATAATAATAATAATAATAATAATAATAATAATATACAAGGAGACGATCTATCACTTCTTCTCTTCAATTTTGTTGTAGAAAATGTCGTCCGAGAATGGTAGAAAGAAATGAAAAGTTTAGGGGTAAAAATGGGATAAGGCTGGGCTACAAGTATATGAATCTTACAATCTACTGTCTAGCGTTTGCAGATGATCTAGTGGTCTTTTCAGACTGCATTGATACGGCAGAGGAACAGCTTAACCAACTGACGACTCATGAATTGAAGGCTGGGCTCCTTTAAGAGGAGGCACTTCACGACAAACATAAAATCAGCGCAAAGGGAACTGGAGTTCGGACTAGGAAAAGATAAGCAGGCAGAAAAGTTGAAATACCTTCATGTCACGCATTAACAAAATGGAAATGGCCTACCAAGTAGCTTAAGACATCTACAATAAAAGAATGATATCCTTAAACGACAAAATTAGGCATTACTGCACTGATATTCGACTAGAGGCTCTGTATGCGGCAAAGACTCTTACAATGAGCAAGGAAGGTCTAAGGGAAAAAATAGAGGCTAAAGAAAGGAAGATTTTAAGAAAACTCCTGGGCCCCATCGAAGAAAACAGCGAGTACAGAAGACGTCACAACAATAGATTATGCAAGCACGTGGAGAAGATAAGTGACACTATTCGAAGAAGAAGGATTGCGTTTTATAGCCACGTGACACGAAGGAGCCCAGGCAGGATATCTAAGCGCATATTAACATACTTTCAAGATAAGGAAACCAAAGGATCATCGTTCACACAAGTTGAGAAAGATCTACGAAATTTCTCCTAACGATATCCAGGAGGGTGTTCCGCTTAAGGAAAAACAACGTACGAACAAAGGTTTCCAGGAAAAGCCGAAGCTGAAGACAGGGAAGAAGTGGACCCAAGAGAGAAAAGAACAAAACCGGAGACGAATACAGGAGCATTGGGTGGCAGTTAAAGCTAGGGAAAAGAGGCAGTTGAACTGACGTAGTCCCTAGATGGCCGAAACGAAGTAAGAATAATATTATTATGAAACCACATACCACACACCTTAATAGTGATAATAATAATAATAAAAATAATATATTATAATAAATATATAATATAATATAATGAAATACATAATAATAATTATAATATATTATTATTAATATTATTATTATTATTAATAATAATAATAATAATAATAATAATAATAATAATAATAATAATAATAATAATAATAATACTTCTCTTCCAGAAAATTAAGAAATAATTTCCCGAAGAAATGAAGTGTGAATTCTTATCTTTTTCATATTCTGAATGGGAAATGGTTGAACTGACGTGGTCCCTAGATGGCCGAAACGAAGAAAGAATAATATTATTATGAAACCACATACCACGTACGTCAGTTTGTTTTATTTTGAATACATATTTTGTCGATGCCTTCATTTATTGAAGTGTCGGACCACTTCCATTCTTCCCCGATTAGTGTTAATATTTGACTACTGTTTCGGGTAATAGTTGTTTATCTGGCAGTTATGGAACTTCATGACACACACTTTGTTAATCCCTAACATACATACATACATTATCGTTATAGACTGTTATGCCTTTCAGCGTTCCGTCTGCAAGCCTCTGAGAATTTACTAAACGTCGCCACAATCCTCGATTTGCAACTAGTGTTGTGGCCTCATTCAGTTCTATACCTCTTATCTTTAAATCGTTAGAAACCGAGTGCAACCATCGTCATCTTGGTCTCCCTCTACTTCTCTTACCCTCCATAACAGAGTCCATTATTCTCCTAGGTAACCTATCCTCCTCCATTCGCCTCACATGACCCCACCATCGAAGAAGTTTATGCGTACAGCTCCATCAATCGAGTTCATTCCTAAATTAGCCTTTATCTCCTCATTCCGAGTACCCTCCTGCCATTGTTCACACCTGTTTTTACCAGCAATCATTCTTGCTACTTTCATGTCTGTTACTTCTAACTTATGGATAAGATATCCTGAGTCCACCCAGCTTTCGCTCCCGTAAAGCAAAGTTGGTCTGAAAACAGACCGATGTAAAGATAGTTTCGTCTGGGAGCTGACTTCCTTCTTACAGAATACTGCTGATCACAACTGCGAGCTCACTGCATTAGCTTTACTACACCTTGATTCTATCTCACTTACTATATTACCATCCTGAGAGAACACACAACCTAAATACTTGAAATTATCGACCTGTTCTAGCTTTGTATCACCAATCTGACATTCAGTTCTGTTGAATTTCTTACCTACTGACATCAATATAGTCTTCGAAAGGCTAATTTTCATACCATACTCATTGAACCTATTTTCAAGTTCCGAGATATTAGACTGCAGGCTTTCGGCACAGTCTGCCATTAAGACCAAGTCGTCAGCATAGGCCAAACTGCTTACTACATTTCCACCTAACTGAATCCCTCCCTGCCATTTTATACCTTTCAGCAGATGATCCATGTAAACTACGAACAGCAAAGGTGAAAGATTACAGCCTTGTCTAACTCCTGTAAGTACTCTGAACCAAAAACTCATTCTACCATCAATTCTCACTGAAGCCCAATTGTCAACATAAATGCTTTTGATTTATTTTAATAATCTGCCATTAATTCCATACTCCCCCAGTATGGCGAACATCTTTTCCCTCGGTACCCTGTCATATGCTTTCTCTAGATCTACGAAACATAAACACAACTGCCTATTCCTCTCGTAGTATTTTTCAATTACCTGGTGCATACTGAAAATCTGATCCTGACAGCCTCGCTGTGGTCTGAAACCACACTGGTTTTCATCCAACTTTCTCTCAATGACTGATCGCACCCTCCCTTCCAAGATGCCAGTGAATACTTTGCCTGGTATACTAATCAATAAGATACCTCGATTGTTGTTGCAAACATTCCTGTTCTCTTGCTTATAGATAGTTGCAATTACTGCTTTTGTCCAATCTGAAGGTACCTTACCAACACTCCACGCTAGTTGTACTAGTCTATGAAGCCATTTCATCCCTGCCTTCCCACTATACTTCACCATTACAGGTCTAATTTCATCTATTCCTGCTGCCTTATGACAATGGAGTTTATTTACTATCCTTTCCACTTCCTCAAGCATAATTTCACCAACATCATTTTCCTCCTCCCCATGAGCTTGGCTGTTTGCAACACCACCATGATGATTTCCTTTTACATTGAGAAGATGTTCAAAATATTCCCTCCACCTCTCCAGTGATTCCCTGGGATCTATTATGAGTTCACCTGAATTACTCAAAACACTGTTCATTTCCTTTTTCCCGCCCTTCCTAAGATTTTTTATTACTATCCAGAAAGGTTTCCCTGCTGCTTGACCTAGCCTTTCCAGGTTATTACCAAAATCTTCCCATGACTTCTTTTTGGATTCAACCACTATTTGTTTCGCTCTGTTTCTTTCGTCTACGTACGAATCTCTGTCTGCCTCGGCCCTTGTTTGGAGCCATTTCTGATAAGCCTTCTTTTTACGTTTACAGGCTGCTCTCACTTCATCATTCCACCAAGATGTTCGCCTTTTCCCATCTTTACACACAGTTGTTCCTAGGCATTACCTTGCTGTTTCTACTACAGCATCCCTGTATGCCACCCATTCACTTTCTATATCCTGAACCTGCTTACTGTCTACTGTTCGAAACTTCTCACTAATCATATCCATGTACTTCTGTCTAATTTCCTCATCCTGGAGATTTTCTACCCTTATTCGTTTGCAGACAGATTTCACTTTCTCTACCCTAGGCCTAGAGATACTTAGTTCACTACAGATCAGATAGTGGTCTGTATCATCGAAAAATCCGCGAAAAACTCGTACATTCCTAACAGATTTCCTGAATTCAAAATCTGTTAAGATATAGTCTATTATGGATCTGCTACCCCTAGCCTCCCATGTGTAGCGGTGAATAGATTTATGCTTGAAGAATGTATTCGTAACAGCTAAACCCATACTAGCACAGAAGTCGAGCAAACGCTTCCCATTCCCATTAGGTTCCATATCTTCCCCACATTTACCAATCACCCTTTCGTATCCTTCAGTTCTATTCCCAACTCTCGCATTGAAATCGCCCATTAGCACTATTCTATCCTTGCTGTTGACCCTGACCACGATGTCACTCAATGCTTCATAAAACTTGTCAACTTCATCCTCATCTGCACCCTCACATGTTGAATACACGGACACAATTCTTGTCCTAATTCCTCCCACTGACAAATCTACCCACATCATTCGCTCATTTACGTGTCTAACAGAAACTATGTTGCGTGCAATGGTATTCCTGATAAAGAGCCCTACCCCAGACTCTGCCCTTCCCTTTCTAACACCCGTCAAGTACACTTTATAATCTCCTATCTCTTCCTCATTATCTCCCCTTACCCGAATATCACTTAACCCTAGCACATCCAGATGCATCTTTGCTGACTCAGCCAGTTCTACCTTCTTTCTTCCATAAGCCCCATTAATATTGATAGTTCCCCATCGAATTCCATTTCGTTCGCCAAGTTGTTTCCAAGGAGTCCCTCGCCTGTCAAATGGGAGTGGGACTCCATTACTCCCATAGGTCCGAGGCTTGCTTAAAGTGTTCTGAGCTCGGTAAATTCATGAAGCAGAATGCTGCCCTACTTGCACATAGTCCAAGTGAGATCTCTCCTCTAACGGGTTATGGACCAGCGGTGAATTGTATAGTCCTAGCCGCCTGAGCACAAGGAGGGCCACGACTCAGAATATGTCCGAGATGCCCACTCCCATTCCATAGCAACTGGTATCCCGACTCTCAGGACCACTTACTAGGCCACTCAGCCGTTGCCGATGTGGTTCACGAACTAGGACGTGACTACAGTAACCCACAAACATGAACCCCTAAAAGAGAAATAAATTTGTTGTTTAATGTTATAGCTAATATCTTGAGCATGAACTCGGACCTGCATTTTAATGTGAAATACGAACGGGGGAGTAATATCCATTCACATCAAAAAATCCCATGTTTATTGCCCAGCGTTCAAACCGAAGCCGCCTTGGTGTGATGGAACCGTCATTTTTTTTTTTTTTTTTTGGTATTTGCTTTACGTCGTACCGACACAGATAGGTCTTATGGCGACGATGGGATAGGAAAGGCCTCGGAGTGGGAAGAAGCGGCAGTGGCCTTAATTAAGATACGGCCTCAGCATTTGCCTGTTACGAAAATGGGAAACCACGGAAAACCATCTTCAGGTCTGCCGACAGTGGTATTCGAATCCATTCTCTCTCGGATGCAAGCTCACAGCTGCGTGACCCTAACCGCACGGCCAACTCACCCGGTGCTAGCGACAATTAATGGATTTAATAAAATATGTAAACATAAGTAAGTTATTGATGTATCATTCTAAAACCTATTGGGAGTGTGTTATGGTTAAGTGCACTGCCTTTATACGACAAAAGAAATTGTACCCAAAAGATATTATGGAAATAGTTGACTTAAAGATAAAACTTTCGATTTTATGAGCCCTTTTAAAGAACGGGTGAGATATAATTTCGATTCTCTGAACAGTAAGGATTTCTACCAATTAAAAATCTAGAAAAAGGAAAGATGGTGGTGGTGATTATCGTTTTAATATTTTTTTTTTTGCTAGGGGCTTTACGTCGCACCGACACAGATAGGTCTTATGGCGACGATGGGATAGGAAAGGCCTAGGAGTTGGAAGGAAGCGGCCGTGGCCTTAATTAAGGTACAGCCTCAGCATTTGCCTGGTGTGAAAATGGGAAACCACGGAAAACCATTTTCAGGGCTGCCGATAGTGGGATTCGAACCTACTATCTCCCGGATGCAAGCTCACAGCCGCGCGCCTCTACGCGCACGGCCAACTCGCCCGGTGATTATCGTTTTAAGACGAAGCAACTGGGTGATCATACGAACTTCCCAAAATTAAGGGATAGGCCATTGGTATGGAAGGGCAAGGAAGGACATGAAAATGAAACACACCCTAGCTCTAACAAGCCTAATATCACCGGGACAACCGCTGACCAATGGTCAGTCCTCACCCCTAGACGGCTGGTTGGATCATCAACTGCTCCACAGTTAGCTGTCACAGATGGTCTACTTGTCACTGAAGTAGCGTACTAGGGAAATGAGGAGTGAAGTAGTTTCGCGTTGCTTTCCTCACTGACTCAAAAGTTGCTATCACATACCAGTCTTCCAATCCCTCTGAAATGCATGCTCCAGCCGACCGCATGAGGAACATTTTCACACCATACATAGCAGGGACTCCTCAGGGATCCCTCATACCTCAGTCACTTTCATATTGTCAAAGCCAAGCATATGACTGAGACAGATCAATGAAAGTAACAACATTTTTCTTGCCCAAACCAGAAGATATAGTGTACTGTAAACACTAGGTCCCGTCACCAAACACATGGAAACTAGATAGGACAGGTTTACGTGAGGAACTTAGCACATGCGAGGTGGGAATATGGAAGATTCTCTATTGGCCAGTAATTGGAAGCACGTGTTTTTGTTATATGGTGGTTTAACGTCGCACTAACACATCGTAGGTTTTCGGTGACGCATGTCTGGGAAAGGGTTAGGATGGGGGAGGATAGCGGCCATTGACTTAACTGAGGTAGAACTTGGCGTGAAATTGGGAAACCATGGAAAACCATCTCGAGTGCTGCCGATAGCTAACTTTGAACCCAACTCCTTCAGAATGCAAGCGTACAGCGACGTGGTCCTAACGGCATTGGCCAACTCGCTCAGAGCACGTATTTTGAAAGTCGCACTGACTCCGATTTTCGGTGACTGTAGGATGCGAAAGTGCCATAACAGCGAAGAAAGCAGTCGTGGCCTTAATAAATATTCATTCCTAACATTTCTCTGGTATAAAAATGGAAGTCTGCCTCTGTGGTGTAGGGGTTAGTGTGGTTAGCTGTCACCCCTGGAATTCCGGGTTCGATTTCCGGCTCTGCCACGAAATTTGAAAAGTGGTACGAGGGCTGGAACTGGGTCCACTCAGCCTCGGAAGGTCAACTGAGTAGAGGGGTTTCGATTCCCACTTCAGCCATCCTCGTAGTGTTTTTCCGTGGTTTCACACCTTCTCCAGGCGTATGCCGACATGGTACCTAACTTAAGGCCATAGCCACTTCCTTCCCTTTTCCTTGTCTACCTCCTCCAATCTTCCCATCCCCCTACAAGGCCACTGTTCAGCACAGCAAGTGAGGTCACTTGGACGAGGTACTGTTCCACCTTCCCAGTTGTATCCCCTACCCAATGTCTCACCTTCCAGGACACTGCACTTAAGGCAGTAGAGGTGGGATACCTCGCTGAGTCCGAAGGTATAACCAATCCTGGAGCTTAAACGGAATAAGAAAGAAAGAAAGAAAGAAAGAAAGAAAGAAAGAAAGAAAGAAAGAAAGAAAGAAAGAAATGGAAATGGAAAATCTCCGAAAACTCTCCCCAGGGCTATCAATGTTGAGGTTTGGAACCGTCATCTTCCGAATGAAAGCCAGCTCATTTTTTGAAACAATATTCGACTCGCAGGTTCCCTATGTATTCCCGAGTCTAATCCACTTGCCCTTTGCATGACAAAAAATGTTTGTCACCCCGTGCACGAGTTGTTACATTAAATTAGTGCGTCCCTCTGAAGGTCGCGCCAGAGTGCAAAAGTAAACCGTGGTGTTCATTATTAACAGACGGGCTGTTGATTGTGTTAGCGGCAGCGAGTCAAATCGATGAAGCGCCCACGCTGAAAATGTTTACTCCCTAATTGGAAAAAGCTTTTGATGAACAAGCACAGGTAACTTGCTAAATGTTTCCTCTTTTCAAACTAAATGATTAAAATTTCTTCCAAAGTCTTTCCAATTTAATTTTAATTATAGCCATACACGAATTAATCTCCTGGTAAATCACTGAATTTGGGCTCGCATAATTGATAGGCCTGGTTGCTTTCCGCTCTTAATGAATTTAATATTACATTTGTTCGTTGCAGTAGAGTACGAAAATATCTAGCATAGGCCTATCGCGTTGTCTCTCTGCCTATCAAAACCCTAAAAAGTACAACATTTTCAGTGTTTCATTTGGTATTGAGTGATAGTGTTCTATCAGTGAGTGCGGATACTATCAAAGGTGCTACTTACAGAATCGCTATTACTGCAATAAAACATTCCAAATGTGAAAATATCAACGGTATACCTTCTAATCCAAAATGATGTTGTATTGTTGAGGATATGGACGTGAGGATGAACACAGAAGTTAACAACTGGGAGGTGCACATTCTCAAAAACATTTTATATGATTCTCACGAGATTTCTCATACTTAGTGCGAAAACTGTTTCCCCCGTTTTAGGTGAAATACCATTGACCTACAGTAAACAATACATTTTAGAACAACAACGTATAGAGTAATTTTTCAACAATTCCACGTTATACAAGCATTTTCACAGGTTTAATTTTCTCTCTAGTTTATCTCTTTCATGCAAGCCCAACGTTTAAATGTTTATTATTGTCCAGTTAACTTTCTATGTAGGCTATGTGAGTAAAAATCAACTTATCATTGGAAACCTCCTTTTTGTGTTAATTTGTAAAATAAATTAGCGATCGAAACAACGTACATGCAGGCCCAGTAAACATGGAGAAAATTTGAGGTAACTTATCACTCCTGTGAACTTTTCCTTAATTATTAAGTCATATTATTATAATATCATGTGTTAATATGGATTTGCATAGGTAACAATAGGTATTGTTGACTTTCTACACTCCACTGTGGATTTTATATTTGTCGAAGTTTCTGAAAATACGTGCATTATTGTCGTGCGCATAGTACACATAAGCGAAGTCAAACTGGTATTTTCCCTTCCAGAAGACACAAATATTTCCTTATGTAAGATAATTAGTTCGTAGATGACAGTGTACATTTTCTATAAACAATACATAGAAGATCTGCACTAGATTAAAAGCTCAGATCGTTTCATAATTTTTAATCACAGAACCAACATACATATTGTTTCAGAGATGTAATTCTGCGGTAAGATTTAGTTGTTAATACTTATGATTGATAACTTTTATTTGTTTGGCACATATGCTGAAGTATACACTGGAGGAATATTTATTTCAGTGCTTCTTAAGTCAACGTACAATAATTACAGTTAGGCTAATTATTTCAACGTTGTGGTGATAATATCATAATCATGTTACTTGTGTCATGTCCCAATTACTACTTTTGCGGTTTTTGAAGACGCTGGTGTACCGAAATTTTGTCCCGCAGAAGTTCTTTTACGTGTCGATAAATCTACAGACACCAGGCTGGCATATTTGAGCATTATCAATATACCACAGAACTGAACCTACCAACTTGGAGTTAGAAGGGCAATGCTCTACCATCTGAGCTACGCAGCTCGGGACATTGTGATTAATGTTTGTTTCCTATCACAAGGAAGAAATGCTAATATGAGATAAATGTTTCCTTAATACATTGGTTGGTTAGATTCTCATCGTTGACAGCCGTCAAGATGTTTTCCCATGGTATCTATATCCACACTAGGTAAATGCTGAGAATATACAATACATTGGTTGGTTAGATTCTCATCGTTGACAGCCGTCAAGATGTTTTCCCATGGTACCTATATCCACACTAGGTAAATGCTGAGAATATACCGTATTTAATACGATGTCCCCTTTCCTTCCAACACTAACATTTCCTTATCCATATGTCGCATAGTATCTATCTAGGTTAGGACGACGTTAAACCGAGAGAAAAGAAATAATCATACATTTCCCATTGTAACAATTGTCACATCAAATATGAAACAGTTGAAGCAGTGTACATTTTGCGTAAGAGAATAACTTGAAGTTCAAGGAAGTGCTTTTAATGAAAATCCAGTTGTTATAATATATCGTAATTATCATAAGTCTCGTATAATCTATTTTTAACGAGATAAATAATCAACTAATCTAAGCTCAAACTTAAGGAGAATGGAATATGATAGCTGTACGACATCGTACCAAGCTTCTAATTCGACTAAAACAAGTGAAAACTTTGAAACGAAGTCATGTTCCTATTGCTTCGACCCCATACACACCTGTAGATCATGTTAATATGATCACGATATCATCGATCATATTAAACTTCAGGTTTACTTTCATTGCAGGATTTCAGAACCGTGGTGGTTCCGTTGTCTGAAGACAGCCTTCGCAAATTCTACAGCAACGATGGTGAAACGACGACCACTCACGAACTCAGGACGCGACACGAAACCCCGAAGCTCCATGGACAAGAGCTGAATTGCATCATTTATACCGCTAATCTTCGATAAGCCGACGTAAATGCCGCTCCAGCGACAAGAACGACGTTGGGTGTCTGAAAACAGGTATTCGACCGATCAGACGACTTTTTCGTGCAGAGTAGAGTAATGAATCTCTCTGTCATGCGTTCGACCAATCAGATGCCTTTTACAGTGTGGAGTATTGTGCCTCTCTCTGTCACGCGTCTTCTGCACGAGCCTGTAGTCAAAGGCGCTGTTGTGACTTTAAATTTGCGGGATTCACGTGTGTATCTGTTAAGGAAAATTGGGAACCTGCTACAAGTTAAGTGTTGAAGGACGTTTTTGATGGCAACATTGTGGTCGTACTAGCATACAGAAGAAATATTCCTACGGACAAACAGCATATGGGCGTAAACGTGAGAACGTCGCTGCTGGCGTCGAGTGAGGTTTTATGCAAACGGGTTGTGTAACTTGTAATACAAAGCATACTGTGGTTAATGGTTCAAAAAGTCAGCTAAGTACACTTTTTAATCGGAGGAGAATGTTTTGATCATCAGAACAATGAAGATATGAGAACAAGGAAATGGAAGGAATACAGAGTATGAAAATAAAACGTTTTACCCCCTAATCTAGAAAGGAGAACAATTCATCAAGAGTGTTCAGAACATATTAAAGAAATGGAAGTAACCAGTAGGTTGAAACATTGCCAGACTCAGCCTGGTTGTTACCCCAAGCGAACAAGTTCAGAGCACCAAGTAAGGTATATCTTACAGCAGGCTGGCAATGCAACGAATACATTATATCTTTGTACCAGAATTTAATTCACCCATCTCCCGAGCTATGACTTTGATCCCTGTAAACTAGCTGTTGAGCTTGTCAATGAAGGGACTAAACATGTGTATGATTACATTCTTATCGAATATATATTGTGTATTCTGGACAGTGCTGAAACTTCAAAATATCAGAATACGGTACCAGTTTAACATCTGCATGTTTCGACGTTTCATTTCTATTGGTGAGCGTGTTGGATAGAGTATATATGTCCAAGGGCGATATCAGGATATAGACAGGGGCACCGTATAGCACATCTTATCAGTATAAAAACCCAAAATTTGATATAATATGGCACTCGCTTTTCCTTCTGCCAAACTGATGTAACAGTCCAATTACCACTAGTCTAATTGCTATAATAATTCCATGCTAAATCTCTTTACATATACTTGCATTTCGAGGGGGTGCGCGATGGTAGAGTAATGTGGGCGATCTAAGAGCGATGATAGAACAAAAGACGCTTCATGAGCAACATAACCGTAGCAACCCATGCATGAACATTTATCGACAAGAAGTCTGCAAATCTGCCCTATCCCCTACTCTACCATTTCCGTAGTATGCCTCAAAGTTAATTTACGATTAAAATGGGGGGATAAATATTTCCTACAACATTAGTAATACAAGTCATTTAGATTGCAATGATATAATAAGGGGAGATATTAGCGTAATTATGTCCGACTCGTTGGCTGAACGGTCAGCGTATTGGGCTTCGGTTCAGAGGGTCCTGGGTTCAATTCCCGGCCGGGTCGGGGATTTTAACCTTAATTGGTTAATTCCAATGGCACGGGGGCTGGGTGTATGTGTTGTCTTCATCATCATTTCATCCTCATTACGACGCGCAGGTCGCCTACGGGAGTCAAATATAAAGACCTGCACCTGGCGAGCCCAACCCCTCCTGGGATATCCCGGCACTAAAAGCCATACGACACTTCATTTCAGCGTAATTATTTTTCTTTTCTTTGTTCCTGCCATCTCCTTTGCTCTCCTTCCTTTTCACAGGGAATACAAAATTTCAGTAAAAAAAAACAAATACAAATAGCACCATGTCATATTTTAAAAGACAAATATCCAAGTTTTATAATACGTTGCCGAGATGATCCGATCCCCATATCAACTTTCCGAAGAGTTACACATCAACTCATGGACACAATCTTTCACAAAAGCTGGCACTGTTTCTGAAAACAATATTTAAAAATATTACATATTCCTTAACTCATACCATTGTATACATATTCACAGGATTCTGCTTCATACACACACACACACACACACCAAGTGGAGCCCCGAAAATATAAGTATCTCACATGCACTAATGATGAATGGGATGCCTTATCACTGGTTTATAAAGCCTCAGACGGCAGCGCGTCGGCCTCTCACCGCTGGATACCATGGTTCAAATCCCGGTGACTCCATGTGAGATTTGTGCTGGACAAAGTGGAGGGGGGACAGGTATTTCTCCGGGTATTCTGGTTTTCCCTGTCATCTTTCATTCCAGCAACACTCTCCATTATCATTTAATAGCATTTGTCGCTCATTAATAAATCACCATGGGAGTGGCGACCCCATCGTAATAATAGCTTATATATGTTTCATTCATTAAATCCCTGACCCGGTCAATGACTGGAAAACTGGTTGCAGGTTTTCATTCATATAAAGAAGCGCAACAACCTGCTATATTTCGAATGTGAAACAAATAGCAGTCATTTTACAACAGACGTTCTGTAACATAGTGCTTTTGTAAACTCTACAAAAATGCAGAAAATAAGATTAAAAAATTTATTGACACACTGACAGCCATTCCATTCTACCCAAAAGTTGCATGTATGTGGTTCGTGCATTGAACGATTCATTAGTTCTTAATTATATCTCTGTTCGGTGAAATACGTCTACAGAAGGCAGGCAGCTATTTGGAAACTCCTGCGCAAACCGTCTACGAGCTTCGGCTAAATTCCGAACGGATTCTCTATATATTAAATTTAGCGTATGTCTGTACATTTTTCGTTGCTGAATACACCAATCATTGTATATATGTCGACTGTATTGATACTGTAATACATACAAGCCCACAAGCGAGCGTTTAAAAACGAGGCTTAATAACCCATGGGGGTGCGTTTGACGGGCAGCGCAGAGGAACACGCAGCAATCGTCTTCTGACATAAATAACCTGCAGGCAGTATACCCCTGTGAAAATCATGTATGAGATATCCCATTCGCCATTAGTGCATGCGGGACGCTTATAAGTACAGAACAAGGCGCTGGTGGACCTCATGCTATATAACTACTCTAGAAACTTTATACACTCAAAATAAAATTATCACAACTCCTTATTGCAATAGTATTAATAATACTTTATTTTTATTATTATAACTGTATATTGATGCTTAAATTAGCATAGAACGGAAATGTTTGTAAATGCATTCCGAAATTAATTTTATAACGAGTAATTATTCCTGTGAAATCAACCATAATACAGATACTTCGATATTTTTCAGGCACCCGCCCCTGGACAATTTTTCAACAGCATATAGTCCAAATTTTAGTCACCTCATCTTAATCTTAAATACCGAATTTCTTGAGAATCCACCAATTTTTATTTCCCGTGATGTTATAACAAACAAGCAAAGGGATTGGCAACCAGATAAAAATTCAATTGAACCTGTCATAGGATATTATTTATCCCATTTAATATAAGTAGATATATACAGTTAAAGTTCAGAGAGTACAGACAGAAATATTATTGTACAGGCTTATGTAGATATTTCAAATACTAAAATAGGTTTAATAAAGTGACAAAAGGAAACCAAAGAGCCAAGCATATTATTGCTCTTCAGATGTACAATATATGAAAATTTAACAGTCAATTCATTTCTGAGGAATTGAAATTCCTCCTCCTTTCGCTTTTACTAGCCTCACTGTCACTGGAAACTAATTAAATACCTGCTGGTCTATAGAAATACAGTGAAATGGAATGTTCCTCTAAAATATAGCTCTTTGTACTCAAAGTATCTCCGCCTTTAATTATTTAGGAGAATTCTCTTTTACATGTAATGGGAAACATTTCAAGTGATAGAGATATTGCCCCGCGAGTAGAGGAAAAATATGCATCAAGGGTATCACCTTATTTTCTTAAGATACTACTGAATAATAGTGATATTGATTTTATGTCCCACTGGACGGTTTTGGGAGACACCGAGCTGCCGGAATTTGGTCTCGCAGGAGATCTCTTATATGCCAGTAAATCTACCCACACCAGGATGTCGTATTTGAGCACATTCAAATACCACAGGATTGAGCCAGGATTGAACCTGCCAATTTGGGGTCAGAAGGTCAACGCCTCAGACGTCTGAGTCACTCAGTCCGACAAGGGGGTGATCCCTCAGGGGTCTCAAGTTGGGAGTGTGCCTTGTTGAGTGCGGGGAGCTAGCTGTCGACATTCCTGCTATTGCTGGCTCTCTACTTTTTCTTTTTCTTCTTCTTATTAGTATTATAAATAATTTTACTTACTTGGTTGCTGCTTTCTTACTTACAGTACTTACTTATCCCAGCCTTCTTACGTTCATCCTTCCTATCCGACCCCCAATTGGTCAGCCCTTGTTCTCATACCTCACAGACTGTGTTGTGGCTAGTCCACACCAGATTTAATAAACAATGTTAGTTGATCAACGTTTGTTAACTATGATCTTCATTACATCCTCACGAGAAAAGCTGTTTGTGAGGTTACGATGCGTAGGGTCAGGGAGAAGAAAATATACGGAAAGTGTGACAAAGAAAACTTTTGGAAAGGCGTTTATAATTAAGTATGGAGAGAACACTTAAATCAGAATTCTTAATTCATGACGTAACAGGCTTTAAAATTTTTCTTTCGAATGCCCCCGCCTGCCTTTCAGTTATTGTTGACAGTAATTAACTGGGCGTCAAATTGAAAAAATGATTAAGATTAAAGAAAAGCTCTTTTTATAGGTATAACTTTCATATTCCTAGGAACGGGTGACTCGGAAATTTCACTTATATATTTGTACAGAGTATCGAAACTAGCAATTTCAGTTATTGTGCCTGAGGTGTTCGAAGCTTTATACAACAATAACAAGGAACTAGTAAAGGTACGAAATCTGACCCAGTTAGGACAGTATTATCTGGATGATATACAAGTCATTATGGAAGGTTAGGCTATTCAACGAGAAGCGAAGCTGGAAATTAAACTACATCACAACACAGCTAAAAGAATATCATACAGAATTAAAAATACTGCATATTAGAATTTTCGCGTGCGATTTTGACGGTCAATTTTTAGAAGAAATAAGGAAGCATCCTATTCCGCACTACGAATTTTCGTATTCGAATTGCGTCCTTGCACTTGTGCGAACCAAAATGTTAACGAAAACACGAAAAGTTAGTGACAAGTTTCATTCACAAAAGTTAAAGATATTTTGTTCATCAATATGCTCGAAAAGTTAACGAACATGATTTTTTGGACAAAAATGTTCATGAACATTGTTGGTTAAAAGTGTTTATTAACAAGATTAACGAAAACATCTTGGTGCCGAGGCACCTTTAGATTTAGGAGGTGTAGTGAGATTTCCATTGTTATGCCTTTCGTGTCCTTTCCCTTTCTTTTGCTGAAAGTTTCGATTCGTTAGATTAAGAGGCGATTTTTGCTTAGTTCCAATTTCCCTCTAAACAACGAACACCTCCGGAGGGTAGAACAAATTACATCTGTAGTGGAGTGACTCAACTAACGGTCAGAATGAAGATACTATAAAATGAAAATATTGATAACACAGAATTTTTAAAATGGAATTAAGGTGAAATCTTCCTTTCTCGATCCGCTTACCTTCCAAGGTTAGTTTTTTCCTCGGACTCAGCGAGGGACCTCACCTGTACCGCCTCAAGGGCAGTAACCAAGAGCGTGAGACTTTGGGTCATGGGAAGACAACTGGTAAGGTGGACCAGTACCTCGCCAAGGTGACCTCACCTGCAATGCCGAACAGGGGTCTTGTGGAGGAATGGGAAGATCAAAAGTTATTGACAAGGAATAGGGAAGGAAGCGGCCGTGACCTTAAGTTAGGTACCATCCCGTAGTTTGCCTGGAGGAGAAGTGGGATACCACGGAAAACCACTTCGAAGAAAGCTGAGGTGGGAATCGTAACCCCTGTACTCAAATGACCTCCCGAGGCTGAGTCCACTCCGTTTCAGCCCTCGTACCACTTTTCAAATTTCGTGGCAGAGCCGGGAATCGAACTCGGTACTCCGGGGATGGCAACTAATCATATTAACCACTATACCAGAGACGCGGACGAGGTGAAATCGGTAGTGCCAATTTTGAATTTTGTTCAGACCTGTACTACATTCACCTAGTTACACTAGCATCAACATTAGTGAATCTTTCATGCAGTTTCATATTACAGTAACTCCCTCTGTTGAGAAATGTCAAAGAGTCATTTTCTATAGCCCAAGTTCGCAGGTTAAAACATGGTGAAGACAATCGGATTTTTCAAGGGTGGAAGTGTGTTCTTTCAGAACTCCGTTCCCTATGATGTCGGCATGCAAATGATATCTGGTGACTCCTTCGGTGTTTAAACCACTAAATTAATTCGAAATCAAGCTCGCCTGGTGTCTACGATCGTCAAGGCATCAAGTCTATATGGTCCGACACTATGGATTTTGTTTTTGTTTTTGCTAGTTGCTTTACGTCGCACCAACACAGATAGGTCTTATGGCGACGAGGAGACAGGGAAAGCCTAGGAATGGGAAGGAAGCGGCCGTGGCTATAATTAAGGTACAGGCCCAGCATTTGCCAGGTGTGAAAATGGGAAACCACGGAAAACCATCTTCAGGGCTGCCGACAGTGGGGCATGAACCCACTATCTCCCCAATACTGGATACTGGCCGCACTTAAGCGACTGCAGCTATCGAGCTCGGTGACACTATGGTGAGTCGGTTCGAGTCCCGTTGGTAGGATAAATTTGACCTTCAGAATGTTGACCGGCAGGGTCGGAGAGGTGGTGCTAAACAATTTCTAATCACTAGACTGCTTGCCAAAAGTATAGACTTAATTATAAACCTCTCCATATCGAGTAAGGGAAAGTGACGCTATTGATGGTGATCTGACCGTCGGATGATGACGTTAAATCTTGAGCAGAACCCTTAGTGCTATTCGACAAGACTACGCTATATGCCACCATCGGATTTCACCCTCTCCCTTCCTGCTGTCTTATACCACGTCCGTAATAAAATGTCTGATGAGTTTGACTTCGGATAGGGCATTTGGTGGTAAAACCTCGCTACCAAGTTTCATGTCACTTCATTCCCGACCCCGTAGAGAAATGGGGCTAGGGTTCGACAAACATACACTGATTAAAATTCAAGAACAGGTTGCCCGAAATTTCTCAGGTTGCACTTATTTCTAGTAAAGTGGAAAGTCGAAATTGATCCGTAAGGAGCCTAAATTTCGTCGGATCATAATTTCCACTGATAATAGGCAAGGCTATATGATTGTCGATTATCAATATTATGCGACATTATCACTAAAACTCGTTTTAGGCAACATTTGCTACGTTAGTAGCAGTATAGATAGATATCGAGCGGGTTGGCCGTGCGGTTAGTTTGACGGTGCTATGAGGTCGCATTCGGGATACATTGAGTTTGAATCCCACCTTCGGCAGTCCTGAAGATGGTTTTCTGGAGTTTCCCATTTTCACAC
This sequence comes from Anabrus simplex, assembly GCF_040414725.1. Taxonomy (NCBI): domain Eukaryota; kingdom Metazoa; phylum Arthropoda; class Insecta; order Orthoptera; family Tettigoniidae; genus Anabrus; species Anabrus simplex. Next base: position 270,617,230 of record NC_090271.1, on the reverse strand, counting down.
CAGGCAAATTATGTCCATGGCCGCCACCTCCCAATCCTAGCCCTTTACCATTTTCTTTTCCATACCTTCGATGTGTTAATCCGACATTAAACAAGTAGCAAGAAAAAATATATAAAGAGACGGGAAAATAAATGTATTTGATGTGCAAAGTCAGAGACATTTAACCCTGCCTTATATTTTACCAGCGCTTATACATATTTAGTAGTTTATAATAATAATAATATACACAATAGGAACACAGTAATATTAAGTCAACTATTACTTATATTAAGGTAGGTTTTGATGGTAATAATAATAATAAATGTAAAATGAATAAATAAATGAAAATAAAAGATTAAGCAAATAAAATCAATTAAATTTAAAATTGCCTAATTGGGGTGATGATGATGATGATGACCACGACGACGCTACAGTTTAGTTCGCCTTACTGATTACTAATCATTCTAGAAAAAGAAAACAGGTCCATAATAGATTAATTAATTGTTATGAAAGGCATAACAAGGGAATGAAGGACACATTTTTGCAGTCGGGGAGTAGTCACAGTTGTACAAGCCCGTCCGAAACTGATCGCCTCTTATATCCCTCTGACCTCCGGAGGAATGAGGTCACATTCCCGCCTAGCAGTAACTGTGAAAAGTTGAAAGCTGAGGAAATACGTCTTGGAATGGCAAGAAGAGTTTTGTGTTGAATTCTTGTGTTCTTTCCATGGTGTTCGGTGGGATGGGGAGTGTAATTTAAGAGCACTGTGTAGTAGACTAAGAGTGTGGAATAATTTAAAAAAATACATCGTCGTAACACTATAGCAATCATTTACATGTTTCAGAAAAAAATCACGTAGTGAAACTAATCATCCCATAATTGAAAAAAACAAGAATGAGGGGGAAGTAATTAATCTCGTTCATGTTATATTGAAATGAAGTTGAAATGAAAAGGAAGGAATTTCTTGAGTCAAATGTTCAAGGAAATGGAAAGCAAAATTTAGATATTATGCACAACATTCTTTTATAATACCTAAGAGAGTAGCAGAGTTCACGCATGTGCTCTTCACTTTGACGAAGTAGACGTTCTGAAGAAACATTTTCTAGTTAAAATAATCTAGTCACATGTTGTAAGAAATGTATATTACAGAGCTTTATAGGTCCAGTTTTCTCCCTGTCTCTGAATACTGCGAGAGCAGTCAAAACAAATGACATTATAGCTGAAAACATCCAACAGCTACAGAAATTAACTTACGGCATACAATCAAACATATAATTCCACTTAATTAACGTACATATGTATGGGACAAAATTGCAAATTGTAAATTGAAACTGAAACATATTGTAATTAAATTTGAATTAGACTACCACTCTCCAGTCAGGATATAGCTATATATGGTATGTGCAAGTGTGCAATAGCCAGGAGGCTAATTGAGTCCACCAGATTGACCAGTAGGCTCTATTTTATGTAATAAATGATAAGAATGATAAATATACTTATTACTGTCCGGCTCCATAGCTAAATTTTTTACGTGGTGACCTTTAATCCATAGGGTCTAGGGTTCGATTACCGGCCGGATTGGTCATGTTAATCTTCATATTTTAATTCCGATGGCTCGGGGGATGAGTACGTGTGCCATCTTCAACGCAAGAATTTATCATAAGTACGGCACCATCCTCAGAGTCGCGCAGGTCACTTAAATGGTGCTCAATTTAAAGACCTGCATCAGGTCAACTATTATTATTACTCTTACCGTGTTTTTGTGGATCGAAGAAAGTGGTGAAAGAAGGAGCTGGGTAGAGTGGGTCTATCTACTATATCAAAGAGTAAGTTAAAACTTTATCATAGGTTACATTTTTCTTAAAATTACAAACTTAACGAACTTTTCACTTGGTGAAATAATTAAGTGACAAGTACAAATAGCAATCTAGAAACAAGAATTGGAAACAACCAAGATAAGAGTATTTAACAGGTTTTAGGGTTCAAGCCCCCATTTCCACCTCACAATATCGCCAATAAGTGTGTACATAGACAAGGAGAAGTCTCCCAAAACAAGAGCACTTTGCTCCACCCGATACATTTTATAGCCTTCCAAAGGCACCCCTCAATATAACAGTTGAACTTAGAAAAGAGCTTACATGCTCTCCAACATCATCCAAACATTGCACTTCACTGAGTCACTTGATATCTTAAATACCTCCCAATTACTATAAATTTCATGAGGTTACTACATCCTAACTTAATTAAGAACCATGATTTAGTAAACTTAGCTTACCATTCTCTCGCTACGACGATTTTGTAGCTCTCTGCGCTATAGCTGTTGTCCTTGTCCGGCTGGAAACCATGGATCAGCTGGAGTCCACTCCTTCAACATGTTGGTTGGCTGGCTGGTTACATATTCATCTCCAGGTCGGTTCAGTACGAATCTAGCAGCTCATGATCATTTTCTTTCTTGCGCTAGTGTCAACATAAAATAATCCCGACAAGTAAGAGTTCATATTACTGCTTCCTGTAGACTAAATTTCTCATCAATGCTCCTCTTATATTTGCTTATTGAGATGACGTCTTACAAAAATATTTAATACCGTGTTCAGCGTATTTAGAATCTTATATTTGCCTTAACTTTTGTACAGAATTTTTAGATAATTCCGTTCTTTATGCTTTACGAATCTCTTTTCTGCTTTCTTGGTAAATTTTCTTGGCTAGTTTTCGTCCTCCGCTCTCTATTCTCAAATAGGCTTCGACGTGACGTTACAGTCCTTGTCTGACTCGTTGATAAGCGTATTAAATTTAAATCTCCTTATTTCACGCCGCATTTCTTTCCTCTGCGCTGAATACTTTGTATTACGCCGTATCTTCTTCTTAAAACAAACAATTTTTGAGTATTCTACTTTAAATCGGCTAATATCTTTCTCTTCTCACGCAGCTGAAATCTTCCTTGACCGTCCAGTATCTCGGCAAAATTAGTTAGTGTAATAATATATTAATATATTCTTGTTTCTTTTCAAACAAAACTTGATATTTTAATGTTCTCTTCTCACAGCCTTTGAAATTGTGCGCTCTTTTCTCGATCTTGGCATCCTGTGAACTTTTAAATTATGGTTCACTCTATATAATTCTGACATCTATTTTGACGCACTTTTATAACACCCTAGAAAATGCAACGGACACAAGGGTAACATAACATCAGGGAATGTGTTTAAACGCATACAACTTTGAAGACAAATATGTTCCTTCTTAACAAGCTAAAAAATGAATTTTTATATCACACAAATATGTTTCGAAAGATTATGTTCCTGATATACTGTATAAGACAGAAATGTACAAAAGGTAAGTGTAAATGTAACGTAATTCAAAAATACTATTTTATTCTCCCCATCCTCCACCTAATAAACCTTGTAGAGTATGACAACCTTTTCCTCCTCCTCATGGTTTTCCTCCACTTTTCACTTATAGACTTAGTTGTATGATAAGGGAAGAAGACCTCCTCCTCCTCCTCTTCCTTCTCCTCCTTCCTCCTCCTCCACCTTCTCCTCCTCCTCCTCCTCCTCCTCCCGGGTCCTCTCCCCTCCTCCTCCCACACAGCTGAGCCAGGATCGAACCTGCAAAGTTTGCGACGGAAGGCGTGCGTCTCAACCATCTGAGCCATTCAGCCTGGCAGTGTAAGATAGGTGGTGGTATACAATTTCTAATTACTAGATTGTGTGTGCCAAAGAAAGCCTTAATTAACTTCCAATCCTCTCCGCAGTGCTCACATGGAGTGAGGGCATATTACGCTGTTCATGGTTATTTGTCCGCCGGATGGGGACATAAAGCCTTGAACAGACCTCTCGATGTTTTCAGACAGAATGCATGTGCTACTACCGGGTTTTACCCTCCCCCTTCATACTATCATATATCATGTAGTTTATTTCATATTATTATCTCCCTGATGAGGTTGGCGTCAAGAAGAGCATCCGGTTATAAAATATCGATCTTGACAGATTCATCTTACCACAAGCCCGACACAGTAGAGAAACGGGACAGGGGATGGACACACGTTAGGTTATAACGTCATGCATCCTTAGCCAGTAGTCCGCATTTCAAATCACCCACGCTGTGACGTCACAGTTCTGTCAGGGAAAGGCCTGCGCGTGCGGTTGTATAAAGATAAGCATGCATTTTAAATCTCCCGCGGTTATTACGTCACAGCCCCGTCACTCCTCCAAGGGGAGACGGGCACAAATCCTGTGTGTGAAGTTAGGTTACCGTTCGTGCCCAAGGTTAGGTTAACATACGCGCTAACCACACCTATAAGTCACCTCACCTGGTCGGCTACTCCAAGGGAAGCCCGTAAATATCCTGTCTGGGGTTAGGTCAACGTTCCTCGTAATGAGGTTAGGTTAACACGTCATCATGACACCATAACCTCAACTACCAGTCACCTCACCGATTGGACTCCTCCGTGGGGAGCCTGTGTGTCTGAGGTTAGGTTAGCGATCGTGCGCATGGTTAGATTAACACGTCATAATGACGTCTTAACCTCATCTGCAGGTCACCGAACCGATTTATGGCTCCTCCATGGGCGCCCGATCGATTCGGCTCCTCCAAAGATTTCCGTGACCTTTCCGACTCAGCTCCTCCAAAGTGGACCAAGAGGTTAGCATTAAGGGTATGACGTCATAGCCTCACCTAACGGTGAAAAGCACTCCAGGTTTGCCAGTGAGATTAGCATTGTCCTCGTACGTATGCGTATGACGTCATAATCTCACCTAGGGTGTCAACTGGCACCCCAGATCATTCCCTGACCAATTAGGCCCCTCCAGTAGAGCCTGTGATGTTAGGCTTGCTCTCGTACGCAAGGTGATGACGTTATTCCGCCTTCAATGGTCTAGAACCTACATAGCCTTATTACTCAACTTGGCGTCAATGACCTCGCGCCAGAATCGACATAGCCTTACTACTTAACCAGGGAACAATGACTTCGTGGGAAAATAGTGACTTAGCACCCATTGTTTTAGAACATACATTGCTCATACTTCTCTTGCCTTAACGTAATTATTTTAATTTTATTATCGTTACATTTCTTATTTGGATATCACTTATGTTATATTTGTAATTGTAATTGTTTCTTGTATTATTTTCTTGTTAATGATGTGTAATTTATATTTTAATTTCAGTTCCCTTCTATACTAGAATAAGTAAGCATTGCAACCGAGGAGTCTCCCAATTGCAATGTATTTATTATCAATGACAATAAAAAGCAAAAGTTGTATTATGATTATGATTATTATTATTATTATTATTATTATTATTATTATTATTATTATTATTATTATTATTATTATTATTAATGTATTATTTTTATTATTTCATGAAAGTGGGAGATACCCCAGCGGCACAGCTTGCTCATTCTAGTTAGCAAGGAAATAAAATTAAAACAAATTTTGCATTAAAAGATAAGCAAAACATGAAATGAAAATAAAACAAGTTATCATGATGTTTAAAAAGATAACAGGGAAAGTAATATATTTAAACTGTTTACTAGAAATACACGACAGGTAAAAATCACTTACGAGTGGCGTATGCAAATAATTACGACCAACTCCATGGAAATTCATACGAAATGAACTGAAAATAAAAACTACGATTTACTGTATTCAATGGCACAATTATTGCTTACTAAATACTGAGCCTTTACAAAGACATTTTCAGGAAAGTCTTTTCTCGAAACGTCTTCCATTTTTGGAAAATTATTGACCTTAATTCCAGGCAATTTTCTGAATATTTCTGAGATAAATTTAGATCAGAAAATATAAAATTTCACACGGAAACACCTGCACATATATTTTCATAAATGAACCTGCTCTTGGGGTACATTACTGAAATTTGTTCAGGGATCTAGCGGATTTAGTAAGACGCCTTAAAAGACGATAACGTTAGTCAGATTATGCACGCTGTTGAGAATGTGGCTGAGTTCTCGAAGACGGCGTTAAGCCCGCTATTTGGAGTCTGCAGGGGTGTGATAGGAGGTGGATGAGCTGCACGAGGTAAAGCGCTTAGAGGTAATATCGTCACGGTCAGTTGCTTCACAATTACCCGAGTAATTGCCACTTGAGCTGCAGGCAATAGGAGAAGATGAGGATGGCATTCGAAGCGACGTCTGAAGGAAGGTATTCTCCGCTTCAGTAGATCTGCTAAGGCAGGTTAGTGAGATCAAGACTGGTTTCTTTGAGATTCTTCCATTTATACAACCTATTGGCAGAACGAAATGGAATTGAATACGAACGTATCAAATACCAGCGACAGAAATAATTGGTTGATATTAAACCCAACAGCCAGGAAGGAATGTTGAATGGGAGAAATGAATGTGGACATATGTGAACAGAATATAACCCCACGCTTTCCTACATTACTGGCCTTTATAAATCACATGTTATTCTCTCCAGATGTCTTATAATAATAATAATAATAATAATAATAATAATAATAATAATAATAATAATAATAATAATAATAATAATAATAATAATAATAATAATAATAATAATAATAATAATAATAATAATAATAATATAGTCAAAATTATTAGAGGGCGATTTTCATTAGCCCTCTCTTTATGGTGGATGGTCCATGCCAGTAAACGTCCTTACTATATGGCAAGTGGCCAGGCTTGCTGCCTTTTGTAATTCTCTGTAAGTGAGAGAGTCGAGATTAAGTGCTTCAATGCTCCTGTGTAGTGTCTTTGGTATAATACCGTTACATCCAATCACTAATGGAATGATGATAACATTGTTGAGTTTCCACAGAGTTTTTATTTCTGTTTCCAGATCTGTGTACTTGCAAATCTTCTCTGATTTGAGGTTGTGAAGATTAGGTAAGGCTATGTCAATTATGAGGCAGATTTTGTTGTTTTTAACTACAAAATTTATATCCGTTCCATTGCAGGTAATATTTCTTTTATCAATGATGATACTTCTGTCCCAGAAAAGGTTGTAATTTTCACTTTCCAGGGCTGATTGAGGTTCGTACTCCCTTTATGCTGTAGTAAAATGATTACGTCATTATTATCATTATTATTATTATTCTCAATGACTTTCCCGTGGTTTGCCGAGGGGAACGAAGCGTGAGGGGTGAATGGTTGGACAAGGCACAAATGTGAGTATAAATTACAGTAACAAAACATGAGCAGATTTTATATATTTCTCTTTTCACGGATCAAAAACATTTAGCACAGCAACGGCAAGTTAACATTTTATTAGAGAGAGAGCAGGAAGATCAATCAATAACAAAAATAGTGTTCATGCTCAGTAATCTTTACAATCTTGGAATTTTGTTATTTTACATTAGTTACCTAAGATAGCTCAATAGCTCCGAATAATTTACACAACAGCATAGGAACTCTGGATACTTTATTTGAAATGAACACAAAAGCTCAAGAATCTTACAGTCTGTAGGGGAAGTGACTCCCATTCAAGATAACATAGTCATCTTTTACAGAGTTTGAAGTCTTTTATCAAGGGGAGTCTAGCCTCTATACTTTCGCGAAGCTTCATATCAGTAAAAGAAACCTTGTCTCATAGACGTTTTTACAAGGCACGGGTCACAACGCGGTAAATCACATTACAAAACTTGTAGAATATTTCCCTTTGTGGTCTATGAAAATTTTACTCGTGATAACGTCTTCTTCTTCTTTTCTAGCGTATTTCAGTCCACTGCTGTATATAGGCCTCTTCCATATGCTTCCATCGTGTTAGGTCTTGAGCCACTTGGAACCAACGTGTTCCAGCCAACAGCTTTATTTCATCGAGCCATCTCTTCTGGGGTCTTCCAATGCTTCTCTTGTGTTCCCATAGTCTCTAGTGAACAAGGTCCACCTGTTGTAGTCTTATCGAGCTACGTGTCCTATCCATTACCGTTTTAGTCATGCTACTATCTCTAGGATGTCTTTCACATTCGTTCTTCTCTTATGTCCTCTGAACGGATCTTATCCCTAAGGCTGATCCCTAGCATCTGTCGCTCCATGGCTCGTTGTATTCGCTGAAGCTTGCGAGCACTTTCCTTCGTCAGAGTCATCGTTTACAGACCATTAGTAGTAACTGGCAGCACGCACGTATTAAAAACCTTGGTCTTCAGGTTAATTAGAACATCCGTGTTGGTCAGGGTGAATTTTAGTTTTCGGAATGCTATCCAACTCATACCTATTCAGCGAGGAATTTCTGCACTTTGGTTGTCCTTTCCAAGTTTTATCTTGTGTCCAAGATAGATGTACTCATCGACAGCTTCTATACATTAGTTTCCCATTTTAAGTGGTTGACTGTCTGGGCTTAGTATTTTCGTTGTACTAATGTTCATTTCTAAACCAATCTTAGCAGATGCACTTTTTCATTCTTGGATCATACTTTCTAGCTCGTTTAGATATTTACTTATGAGCACAATGTCATCGGCAAAGCGCAGGTGGTTCAAATATAACCCGTTGATTTTTATTCTTTTATTGTCCCAATGAATGGTTTTGAATACATCTTCCAAGGCGAGGGTAAACAGATTTGGAGAGATTGTGTCACCTTGTCGAACTCATTTGCCAACTGGGATTTTATTGGTGACGAGGTCCTTGTCCACTCTGACTACCATTGTTGCTTGATCATAAATGTTTTCCAGGAGCTTTATGTACCTTGAATTTATGATAGTATTTTGAAGTGCCTTCATGATTGCCCAAATCTCCACTGAGTCAAAAGCATTTTTATAATCAATGAAGGCCAGATGAAATTAAATGTTGTACTCAGTGGTTTCTTCAAGAAGAAGACGAATAGTCTGGATGTGTTCAACAGTTGAGAAACCTTTACGAAATTCCGCTTGCTCGGCAGGATGATAAAAATCCAGTACTCTTGTCAGGCGGTTGATTACAATTTTAGTCAGGAGCTTGTAAAGGTGTGATAACAAACTCACAGGTCGATAGTTCTATACATTTTCCTTATCACCTTTCTTGAATAGTAGTATCTCTTAAGCATTTTTCCATTTTTCTTGTATTAATCCAGTGTTAATAGACTTGTTGAGGAGTATTCTCACGGCTTCTACAAGATCTCTTCCACCTAATTTCAGCATTTCATTCGTTATTTTATCCTCATCAGGGGATTCTTTATTCCTTAATTGCTTCAGTGCATGTTTAATCTCAGCATTGGTTACTTCCGGTCTTATTTCATGTGTATAATACTGGGCTAGTTGTTCATCACTGGGTGGTTTATTAATGGTTGATGTATACAGCTTGTAGTAGAAATCTCTAATAACTTCAGTAATGTTTTGTCTATCTGTGACTATTTCTCCATTTGGGTTCTTAAGTTTTGTACATTTTGGTCTTCCAGAGGACATGCTTTTCTTTAAAACCCTTCATGATTTTATTCTATTCAGTTGTCTGCATGATCATCTTATTATTGAATTTCATTAGATATTTTCTTATTTCCTTGCGAATGGTCTTGTTAAGACTTTTGTATTATACTGTATCCCTGTCCATTGTCTTCCTGTCCTTAATGAGCTGTATGGTATTAAGTGAAAGTCGGCTCCTCTTATTAGTCTTCTTCAAAGGGATATTCTTTGCTGCATTTTAAATACCGACTGTAATTTTCTCATTGAGTTCGTTCACGTCAAAGTATTTCAGATCTTCTATAGGGTTACGTTTGTTGGTAAGAGCTTGTGGAAATGATTATTGATGTTTTTCTAAGCCTATGTTCACTTCCTGTATCAAAACTGTTGAGAACAGTAACATCTGTACAATATATTTTCCTTGCTGGTCGGGATAAAATCTGTCTCATTCTTGATTTGTCCATCAGGGCTCTTTCATGCCTATTTTCGTAGGATGTTCTTTTAAAGAAAGTATTCATGCAATAGAGATTTTCGGCTGTGAGATATTCTAGCAATTTTTCACCACGTTTGTTTCAATTGCCTAGTCCATATATACCAATGTTCTCTGGGTCTCCGATTTCCTTTTGACCCACTTTTACATTGTTTTGGGTGATCACCTCAGTAACACAAAATACCAACAACAGTGAATGCTGTACCAATTTGTTTAGCTAATAGATATGTTACCCTGAAATGTATAGAACATTCAGGAGCATAAGGCCCACGCTACTTAGTCGTGAAAGAAGAAGCAAAAGGTTACATAAACAAAAAAACTGAGCACTACAGTCGAATGGAGGCGGAATTTCAAGCACTCCCTAAGTTACGAAAATAACTAAGTGGGCTTTAGGCCCAATTACACGAAGGCTATGCCCATGCTAGATGAACATAAAAGCCTAAAAACGAGTAGAAAGAAAGTTAAGAAAAACTCAGCCATCCAAATTTAATTTTTGAGAGGGGAGTTTTACGATAGTAACCACTCTTGTTCCCTTACATTTAAACAGGTTCCCATATTTGAATATAATTAAAGCTCGAAGACTGCCCGGAAGGAGCTACACTACGTACACTAAAATAAGAAAGGAAACCCTAAATGACTTAACAATTACGTGCTGACTAAATCAGCTGGAATCTTTGCTAAACTTGATACACAGCAAGATTCACTTAGCTAATAATCTCCAAACCTTGTTTGTTGAAACATCCTCAGGCCGGACCCCCGCCTCCCATCTCCCGAGGGATATATTCTCTATCCTCTGTCAAGTGACACACACAATCACCGCAGCAAGATCAGAGCCACAGGTCAAATATTTCACCTAGGCGGCTCGCAAGCGCCGTACATTCTAGCTATAAATGTCCCGCATGCGAAAATGATGAATGGGATATCTACGAAATCATTTTCACAGGGGCACTGCTGCCAGCAGGCAGGTGAAGTCAGAATATGAAGAGATAACAACCGGACGGTCACTCGCAGCATGTTCCTCAGCGCTACCGGTCTAACACAACCCCTTGGATTAGTAAACCTCGTTTACGATTGCATAGTGCTGGGCTGGTGTATGTTCTAGTGTACAGCAGCACTACACTTGCTGTCCACATATCGGCAATGGCTAGTGTGTTGAGCAACAACGACTATACAGACATCACTTTAATCTGTGGAGAATCTGGTGAGAATGCAGCCGAAGCTCCAAACAGACGTCTGCCTTCTACACTTTTATTTCGCCAAACAGTACTAGTTGTTGTTTCATAAAATCAAGTCCTTTATAGAATGGAATGTCTACTCGTGTATAAATTAATAAGTTATAAAATTTTCTTTTCTGCACCCTGTTATAGAATGTGTGCAGTAAAATTACTGCTATTTGTTTCACAACATCCACAATACAGCACGTTGCAGCACTCCTTCGAAATAAAATGATTAGGCATCCCATGCATCACTAGTGCATGCGGGACAATTGCAATTAGAATGTACGGCGCTCACGAGCCTCGTGGTATGGGAAGATGGCAGAATAATCAAGATGTTTTTGTATCCAGCGATTTGATTGGGCTAAATGATATAAATATTGAAGGTTATGATTGGTTGATTACTTTATATTCTGCCTTGTGATGGGCGGAGAGAATAGATGTCTGTATTGACAACGTCAGAGGAATAAATATCAACATCGGAATGTAGATATGTTTACCAACATCAAAACATAAACATTCTCAGTAACTAGTAACGGAATTTTAACCCAAGAGTGTGCTAATATCTAGATGCCAGGGCCATCTAACCTTCGCTGTAAAAACGTACAAGTTCACAAAGTTCTAACGTTTTATCAAATATGGACACAGTAGAAAAAAGGCGCACCAAATAAATAGACCTACAAGCTGCACAAAAGGTACAATTATTATTATTATTATTATTATTATTATTATTATTATTATTATTAATTAATAATAATTATAATAATAATAATAGTTATTGTTGACGTAATATAGAACAAACAACAGTAGACACACAGTTCGAAGTTAGATTCGTAAGTGAAAACTTAGGACTCCTTAAAATCATATCAGCAGTAAGTCACAAAGATGGACCCTTTTTATTCTTCTTCAACCGTGTCTTCCAAGAACTATTGCAAGAATGGTGTAAATGAAAATTAATTCCCAAAACTAATCAATTTATCGCGACATCCCAACAGCAACCGAAATAAATAAATAAATAAATAAATAAATAAATAAATAAATAAATAAATAAATAAATAAATAAATAAATAAATAAATAAATAAATAAATAAATAAATAAATAAATAAATAAATAAATAAATAAATAAATAAATAAATAAATAAATAAATAAATAAGTAAATAAAAAATAAATAAATAAATAAACTAATTAATTAATGAATTAATAAACAGTCAGTCTCCTAAATCAAATGAAGGTGAAAGTCTCTCGGGGATTTATTCCAAAGAAATATATTTATTAATGGCAAAGCACATGGAAACACAAACAAGGACAAAATCACAACAGTCCTATAATTATAATAATTTGGATAAAACCACTCAGCAAAACGGAATTGAAAGGAATGCCAACGGAATTTGATGTTAACAAACAGAGACAACATGTCAGTTCACTCAAAATACCTAGAACATGAAATGCATTTCTAAACACAAAGAACTGAAACATTATAATACGGTCTTAAAATGGCAAATTGGCTGCAGAGTTAAGTCGCTATAGGCTCTAAAATCGGTTTAAGTCAAACGAAGTCAGGTGATAAAGATTGGGAAATTAAGTCTTAAAGGAAGTATATGAATATTGTTACTTGGGTAGTAAAATAACTAAAAATGGTAGAAGTAAGGAGAGCATAAAATGTAGACTAGCACAAGCAAAGAAGTGCTTTCTTAAGAAAATAAATTCGCTCACTTCGAACGTTGATATAGGAATTATAAAGATGACTTGGAAGACATTTCTCTGGAGCGTGACGTTGTACAGAAGCGATACATGGATTCTAACTAGTTCAGGAAGAAGGAGAATGGAAGCTTTTGAAATGTAGCGTTACCAAAAAATGCTGAAAGTGAGATGGATAGGTCGAATCACGAATGAATTGGCGAGATGAGATCGATTTTGCTAAATTTGACGGGAAGGAGATATAGAATTATAGAATCCATCTTAAGTCACCCAGTAGTTGTTCAGTTGATTTTTGAAAGATGTGTAGGCGGTAAGAACGGTAGTGGTAGACCAAGGCATGAATATGCAAGCAGATTAGAGTAGATATAAGATGTAGGAGTTACGCAGAAATTAAAAGAGTAGCATGGGATAGGGTGGCATGGAGGGCTGTATCAAACTGTTATGGCTCAAATCCCGTTACAAGATGATATCTGTATTATTATTATTATTATTATTATTATTATTATTATTATTATTATTATTATTATTATTATATTCGTGATATTATAATTATTACTATTATTGTAACTATTATCATTGTTCTATTCAGTTCTGCGATGATTATCGCTTGCGTGATTGTAGTTAATTTCTTACGTATATAATGTGTGTAGATTATCGTTAAAGGTCCTGTACAGTGAGAGTTACTGTACGATATCAGATGTAGATGTATGGTGCGAAATAACTTTTGACACTGCAACTTTGTGCAATACTGCTAGCGTAACTACCGAGTCATCGCTCTGTCATTGAATGCATTTAGCGACGAACTCGTTTTTAGGGGAAACCTAGTGTGCCTTAGGCTATTTCATCATTGTATGTGACATTTGGAGCCGGGTGGGAGTAATATTATAGTTATTTTTGGAGATTGCGCAGATGTGTCAGATAAAGGCTTTGTATACTTGGACCAGTGTCTTATAGCGCCAGTCAAATGGATGGAGCGGCTTCAGTCGGTCAATTAGTTGGAGTCATTGGGAGAGTGAGGCCACAGTTGGTCGGTCAGTCATATGAACGGAGAGACTTGCCATGAAGTCAGTGGAATACCGAGCCTTGCCATACGGAGTACTACTGAGATGGCAGTAGTCAGTCAGGAGTTGGAGAAGCAGCAGTCACATGGATACTTAGTCGTCAGTCACCATATGGATTAAATGTTCGGAGTGTGAATTTAATTTCAAGCCATGCTATATATCGTCAGTGAAACAAAAAGGATACATCACCAAATTAGGCTTAGAGATACCTACAGCAGACACCAACTCAAAGGAATACGTCGTAATTACACTAAAAGTGTTGAAGGTACAGTCAAGTGAACAGTGAGGGATACATTTCTTGTATAATTTTTAAATGTCCGGTCAAGAGGATTTCAAATTGAATGCCTAATTTCCTTCAGTCGTAATGTCATACTTTTATATTCTCATCTGTTTTAACGCAGCCAGTCTTACTATTTTTATCGAAATAATTTAATGAATATATTTAGTTCTATCAAATTAATTAATCGTTTTATTTCAATGGTAAAATTAGATAACCTCAAATTTAATGGGTAAACCGAACGCAAATCTCCTTTTTCCCAGAACCTATATGGTATGTTGTCAAATGTAAGCTTATTACCCTACATCCTAGAGATATTCAAGACTCTCATTCTCTTATTGCTGCATTGAGTTGTAGCTGGCGCCCTTAAAATATCGTATGTGTAAGTAATCAGGTAAGAACTAAGTGTGAGTACATAGTCCGACGAATGAGTATTTTATTTAATCAATATTATTTTCATATTTTAATGTTATTTGATATTATTTTAAATTAGTGAGTATATTTGAAATGTTTCAAAACCAGTCTATGGACTGATGACTCGAGCAATAGCAACAAGAACAACAACAACAGCAACGAAAGTGTTTATCGCATATGTAAAATAACTCTCTCTCTCTCTCTCTCTCTCTCTCTCTCCTTGTGTGTGTATGTGTGTGTGTTACATGCGCGGTTATGGGTGAGCGTGTGAGAGATTACCCCTAGCTATGTGTTAATGGTGCCATGCACAAGAGTTCTGTGTATGTGTATACAACAATGGTAAAACTGTACGTATTATGAAACATACCGTCGTTCCTACTGCGAAATCCGCTGTGATAATTTTGTAGGAAAAGCACTGACCCGCAGGGTATAGATCAATAAGAGATATTTCTTAGACGTTGCTGGCACTATGTTGAACCTTTAGTGATAGAACCTTACCGGGCGAAGTTCTTTCTCTTTTTTTTTCTAGTTGCTTTACGTCGCACCGACACAGAAGATAGGTCTTATGGCGACGATGGGACAGGAAAGGGCTAGGAGTGGGAAGGAAGCGGCCGTGGCCTTAATTAAGGTACAGCCCCAGCATTTGCTTGGTGTGAAAATGGGAAACCACGGAAAACCATTTTCAGGGCTGCCGACAGTGGGGTTCGAACCTACTATCTCCCGAATACTGGATACTGGCCGCACTTAAGCGACTGAAGCTATCGAGCTCAGTGGGCAAAGTTCTAAGTTGTAATGTTTCACATAGCGGTTTGCGCAGGAGCACCGACGATATACAGATTTTATTATGCGCAGTACCGGTATATATTTAACCAACGTAAAGGAAGATACTTTTTACAATCTTTTCCACCTGCCATCCATAGATATTGAACAATATTTTTTTTTCAAAACAAATAAATAAACAAACAATCTGCCTCAGTGGTGCAGTGGTTAGTGTGATTAGCTACACTCTGCGAGGTCCTGGTTCGATTCCCGGCTCTGCCACGAAATTTGAAAAGTGGTACGAAGAATGCAAGTTGGTCCACTCATCCCGAGTAGTGGGAGTTCGATTCCCACCTCAGCCATAATCGAAATGGTAGAGGTGGGATCCCTCGCTGAGTCCGAGGTAAAAACCAACCCTGGAGGGTAAACAGATCAAGAAAGAAAGAAAATAAACAAACAAATCATCATCATCATCATCATCATCATCTGTTTACCCTCCAGGTTCGGTTTTTCCCTCGGACTGAGCGAGGGATCCCACCTCTACCGCCTCAAGGGCAGTGTCCTGGAGCTTCAGACTCTTGGTCGGGGGATACAACTGGGGAGTATGACCAGTACCTCGCCCAGGCGGCCTCACCTGCTATGCTGAACAGGGGCCTTGGGGAGGGATGGGAAGATTGGAAGGGATAGGCAAGGAAGAGGGAAGGAAGCGGCCGTGGCCTTAAGTTAGGAACCATCCCGGCATTCGCCTGGAGGAGAAGTGGGAAACCACGGAAAACCACTTCCAGGATGGCTGAGGTGGGAATCGAACCCACCTCTACTCAGTTGACCTCCCGAGGCTGAGTGGACCCCGTTCCAGCCCTCATACCACTTTTCAAATTTCGTGGCAGAGCCGGGAATCGAACCCGGGCCTCCGGGGGTGGCAGCTAATCACGCTAACCACTACACCACAGAGGCGGACAAACAAACAAATAAATGAATAAATAAATAAATAAATAAATAAATAAATAAATAAATAAATAAATAAATAACAATTTGAATGTCTGTTAAGTCTCGAAAGTACTAATGTTGAATAGAAAGGTAGATTTCGAAAATATTGGGAATAAAGTGTACAAATTCGCGAGGAAAATTCTATGCCCAAACCTTATAGATGAACCGGTAAAGACACATAAAAAAGAAAGGTAAATCAAACAATGCCCGCCTCTGTGGTGTACGGATTAGCCATCCCCAGAGGTACGGGTTCGATTCCCGGCTCTGCCACGAAATTTTAAAAGTGGTACGAGGGCTGGAACGGGGTCCACTCAGCGTCGGGAGGTCAACGGAATAGAGGAGTGTTCTATTCCCACCTCAGCCATCCTCGAAGTTGTTTTCCGTGATTTCCCTTTTCTCCTCCAGGCAAATGCCAGGATGGTACCGAACTTAAGGCTACGGCCGCTTCCTTCCCTCTTCCTCGTCTATCCCTTCCAATCTTCCCATCACCCCACAAGGAATCTGTTCAGCATTGCAGGTGAGGCCACCTGGCGAAGTACTGGTCCTCCTCCTCATTTGTATCCCGTGACCGAATTTCTCATCCACAGGAACAGTGCCCTTGAGGCTGTAGAGGTGGGATCCCTCGCTGAGTCCGATGGAAGAACCAACCCTGAAGGGTAAACAGACTGAGAAAGAGAGAAAAATTAAACAATGTACAGGCACTCACAGATATCAGGAAACGCAGAACGAAAGAATAACATCTGGCAGATACTCAAAACAAACGTTCTCATTCCATATCAGTAGTGTCAGAACTAACACCATGAAATGGATCGGCGAAATTGAAATTGGTCTTCAATTGCCAGGAATCGCGTGAGAAGAAATCCCTAACAAGGTGGTCTTTAGATATACAACTGAATCATATTAAGTTCACCAACAGGATGAACCGAAGAACACCACCGCATCTACTTGGACTAAAGTGAGGAGAGAAG